>NW_017892256.1:0-6255 GCF_001540865.1 Ananas comosus | reverse complement strand
AGATAAGAGTATCTTAAGTTTGAGGAACATTAGTGAGATCCAATTTTATCGAATGCTATGAAAGAAAGTGCATGCGGAACTTTGCAAAACCGCAAAACGTCGCGAAATTTCAAAGGTTACTCTGGTATCAGCGCATCAGAATGTAGCGCGTCGGTACATCGAATGTGTGTACGCGGGTACGACCATCAAGATGTAACGCGGTTGTTCACTGTTTCGTTCATGCGTTCTTGTTCGTTCTCGTCTATCGGGTAACCTCGTGAACAGCTAAGTCGTACCGGTACATGCCAGTGTAAAATCAGTTAGAAATCTTTCTAATCCGACTCCAATTGATTCATAACATGTCTATAAATAAGCATTGGCTTCTCTAAAGTCACATCAGCAAAGATACATATTTGAGAAACCTAGAGGCTCGGATTTCATCAAAAATCTATTTTATAACAAAAAGCCTCTTTTTATCAAATCGAGATATTGAAATTTGATATATAATGATGTGATTTGAAATCTCCTCGCTTGCAGTTCTATTCCCATGGTTTTTTAGCGATAAGCCCAAAAGCGAAGATCACATAATTCCATTGATATTCTTCTGGAGGCTCTCGTGGATTGGGTATTTGACGCGCGGTTCGTGGATTCGATCGCTGGCTCGGATTCGAGTGCGTCGTGATTCGGCGGATTGAAGCTTCGTGGATTGAATGGAGGCGTTCGTCGATTCGGGACGTGAGGTTGCGTGGAAATCCAGAGGGTCAAGCGCAGAAGATTCATAACAGTTAAGAATGAGGTAGATAATTCCGGAATCGTAATACACCGTTGTAATCTTTTTCTCTTAGTGACTATTTTTCGGCTCGTTTTGTCCCGGGTTTTTCTCCATCAGTTGAGTTTTTTCCCACCCACGTAAATCTCGGTGTGCTTTTTATTTTTTGCATTTATTTTTATTGCATCGAGATTTGTGATTTTTGGCCGTTCACCTATTCACCCCCCTCTAGGTGATAGATACAATCTAGATAGATCCTTGAGCTCCTCAAAACTTTCATTTGGGTTGTGAGTTATTGGGGTTAACAAGGTTAACCGGCAAGATTGGGTAAGAGCCAAAGCTTATACACAATTTGAGCATACATGCATTTCTAATATTGCATTGAATTGAGTATCTATTGACTTCTTCTTGCAGGCATAGTATTAGTTGCATTTAGTATTACTTATGCCTGGATAGACCTAGTGGGTAAGTCGGCGAGGTCGGATGCCGAGCCCACTGGGAACTTTGTTATAGTTCTCACACCACTAACCCTACAGGTCCCAGCACGAGCGGGGCGGCGGAGGACCGAGGCAAGGGTATAGCGCTGTAGATAGCGGCCACCGGGACTTTACACATTTTGTAGTCATTCCCTTTTGCTATACTTGTATCAACTTTACCTTGTTGACTTAGAAATGTAAAGTGTAAACAATCATGTGTTTGGTGGATGGCTAAATGTAAAAAGATATGATGGTTGAATGGAAATGTAATAGTTCTACTCACTTGTATTTGGTTTAAATTTAATCAAATATCATGTATGTTGTATATTAGCTTAGAGCTTTCGCTTCCGTTGTTGCTTGCCCTCGTGCAAGCCTTGTATTAAATATGCAATTTCCTTGTTGATTGCCTATTTATACATGTTGTTAGAGCCTTGGGCGGACAGGGGAGGCTCTGTCCGTTCGGCGTATGTTGACGTGACCCGAACCCGACCAAATTGGCGGGGATTGGGGCGTGACAACATTTCTCGCGGAATCATTTGTTCCTGATATTCATGCAATGCTATTTAGCGTTTCTAAATTCATTGTTCACAAGGCATTTTCTAAGGGATCCACCTATCCCTAGGTCCATCGACCTCTAGTGTCATTTACACTACATTAATGCCACTCGTCATCATTCAATGTTTGGATGCCACTCGTCTGTTCTTTGACAGTAACACTACTTTCTATGCCATCAATACCCCCATCTGGTTCATCTCTAACTTTAGCATCATAAGATCCACGTTCCGACCCACTCCTCACCTATCTATGTTACCAAGCGTTCCAAGTACACTAGGTTATCATTTATAAAGCATAAGGAATGGTGCTACTATGCAATCCTACAATGCAACATGAAGAGATGAGATTAAATGCAATCTAAGACATAGAAAGGAGTTCGAAAGTTTCGGATGACACCCCCCACCTTTAATCGATGTAGAGGTTTCGGAAATCTCTCTCGGCGAGCTTTACGAAAAGGCTTTAGCCTTCCTCGCCCGAATCAACACTAGCCCGGCCCGATTTTGCCGAGAACTTCACGTCGGTTCGCCGAATGCCAAAATCGACTTCGCCCCCGCGTTTTGGGACCTATCAATAGGGTTTCCAAGGCTTCAAATGAGATCAATCTCATACTTTTACAAAAACCCCATTTTGGAACCCTAGATTTGCACCTATAGCAAACCACCCCATAAATCCCTAGATTCTTGGGATTGATCTATTTAGAAGCTTGCTTAGGGTCCATTTGACCCATTCCAAGGCATAAAACCCAAAAACCCTAAGTTCTAGAAGCTAGGGTTGTAGCTTACCTCTTGAGCTACACCAATGGGAAGAGGAGAGGGAGAGGAAGATGCTCCTAGCCTCCTTCTTCTTCTCCTCCTTCTTCTTCTTCTTCTCCTCCTTCTTCTTCTTCTCTTTCTTCTTCTCCTTCTTTGTTATCTCTAGAGAAAAAGAGAGCAAGAGAGAATGAGAGTGAGGGAGAGTGAAATGAGAGAGTGTGAGGGAGAGAGAGGGCTCAGCCCACTCAAATAAAAGCCATTTTGCATAAAAGCCCCTCAACTTTCACCCCTGTGCACTGCCCTCACTGGGCAGTTTTCGCGCGGAGGGACCGGTCTCCCCGACTTGGGACCGGTCCCCGAGAGCTTCCCTCGGGCGCACGCGTTCGGGAACCGGTCTCTCCCCGGGAGACCGGTCCTCGGGAGACCGGTCTTCACCTGAGAGACCGGTCCCCGAGAGCTCGATTTTCAAGACTTAGCCAATTTTTGGCAATTCTCGCTGGGACCACATTCGGGAACCGGTCCCTCCCTACCAGGGACCGGTTGCATCAAGCAACCCCGCTACACCCAGCCGAGGGAACCGATCTCTCACCTCCAGAGACCGGTCCCCGAGAGTATCATCAGCCCAATGATGCAGTTTGCATTATTTGCTCTCGCGGACTCAACTCCAAAGCACTTTTTGTGTTTTGGACATTCTCGACTCCCACAAAGGGTATACTTTCGACAGTTAGTCGATCCTGGATGAAGTACAATCCTCGTATTTCGAGAATTCACTTCCTCACAAAAGCCATGAGTGAAAGAATTGAAGCTAAACATTTACACAAGTATTATGATTCATTTTTTATCACATACATTGCATTCAACCTTTACAATCACGATTCCTTACATTGTTGTTCATCATTTTTTTTTTAAATCACATTTGCTCATAATAACACATTACATTCTTTTCTTTAATATCTCAAATCATCGAATACAAAAGATGACATAAGGTATGCTACTAACAAAATATAAAGCCCGACTCGGGTAGCCGCTGTCTACGGCGCGATACCTTTACCGCGGTCGCTCGCCGGCTCACTCGGTTCCGGCTCTGTGGAAATAGTGGGGTGAGAACTACAACGAAGTTCCCAGTGGGTTCGGCCCCAATCTCACCGACTTTCCCACTAGGTCTAACTCAGGCATAATAGAAAAAATAAGATAAGTAACCAACTATACATATGCAGCTAATATGCATGAACAATGCTATCAATAAAGATGCTCAATACAAAACTCATGTAGAATGCAAGTTCTCGGATTTCGTTCAATCTCTTTCGTTCAATCTCGCGGCTAACCCAGGGGTTTCGCCTCATTAACTCACCAACTCAAAATCCCATTTAACGGGCCCTCAGCTTCCTCCCGTTAGGACCGTCCTCTGGGAAACAGCACCAACCCAGTGATGACAAACTCCGAAGCGCATCGCCCGAGGGGGAGCGACCACTCTCGAGCAAGGACTTATAGCGAGTATGATCCAATCCTTAACTCTAAGGATGTCAAGTTCAATCCGTTCCTTAACTATAAGGAAATTATGCACAAATGACCCTTAGCTTTAAGGTTGTATACCATTGTGTCTCAATCTCAAGTTCTTTGCATTCTATGTTTTCAATCATGTCACTACACTATCTCTAGTGTTCTTTATGCCACACTTGTTGCTAACTCTAGGTTTTATTCTTTATGCCTCACTTGTTCTCTTTGATGCCACACACACTAACTCTAGTGTTCTTTACATTTACTAATGCCACTCGATCTACATGTCATAGTGTCACCTTTATTCTTTTACCTCAACTAGGTTTTTATATTACATCTCATGCATATATAGGGTTCTTAGGTTCTCAACCATCGCATAATGCATTTGTACTCACAACATGCTAACATTCACATAATCGTCATCTCAATTACCCTACAATGCATGCACAAATATTTGCTCATATGCTCAAGAAAGTGACACATTAGACATAAAAAAAATTTCAACAAGTTTGGAAAGCACCACCCACCTCGTAAGCTTGCTAAGGTGCTCGGGTTCGAATTTCACGATTTTTGGCCGCCTATTTCCATGCCTGCGGCAAAACGAAGCCAAATTAGGCTTTTCGTGTGAGATATGAATCCCGAGGATCTAAAAGGTAAATAACACCTAGAGGGGGGTGAATAGGTGTAAAAACAGTAAACTCGAAAATCTCGATGCAAATAAAACAAAATAGCGGAAAATAAAACAGCACACCGAGAATTTAACGTGGGAAAACTCCAATTCGGAGTGAAAAACCCACGGGACCAATCACGCGAAGAAAATCCACTAAGAAAACTTAAGTACAAGTGATTTTGACAAAAATACACGACTCAATTTACCGATTTCTTGTTGATGGTAATCTTCGCGGACCCTCGATCGATGGGAATCCACCAATCGATCTTGCTGCAACTCCTCACAGCATCAACGCCTCAACTCCTTGAAGCGTCCACCGAATCCTCGGCTTCACGCAAGATCCACGCGCCAAACCTCCTTCCGGAGCTCGTAGAATCGAAGATTTGTGGTGATTTAACTTTTGAAAACCATAAGCTATGGGGGTTCACCTTTAATCAAAAACTACTTGATTCTCGTATGAGTTCTCGACTAAAAACGAAGAATCAAGTAGATTGTTGATTGTAAGAAACTTGTTGTGTGAATCGAAACATTGAAAACGGAAAAACAAGTTTCTAGGGTTTAGAATCTGTAAATATTCAAAAGCCTTAACTTTTAGATGACCCACATAGCTTATTTATATGTTTAGAAGACTTAGAAGTAGACTAGGATTGCAAAAAGTCCTTTTAAAAACATGTGTCGTCTCAAGAGACCGTCTTATCGAAGAGCGGTTGTGAGAGACCGGTCTCTCAGTGAGGAACGGTCCGTCGCTGGCGTGTCAAAATCCAGCGTTCGGGAACCGGTCTCTCAAGCTTGAGACCGGTCCCTTGCTGCGCGACAGAAATACCAAGGTTCGGGAACCGGTCTCTCATCACAGGGGACCGGTTGCATCAAGGCTCACGCAGTGAGGACCTTAGGGGAACCGGTCTCTCCATTTCAGGGACCGGTTCCAGAACACATGAAAGTTCAGAAAAATTGTTTTAAAGCAATCTAAGCCTTCTGAACTTATTCTAATTAGATATCTTCACCACAAATGATCTTTTCTTCATACCTTAGGTGTCGAGCTTTCCGAAAGAGTCTTTGTTCTTCAATTTGAATCTTTTCTTCAAAACTTCTGCGATCAACTCTTCAAGACTCCATTCAACATTACGAAATTCGCCAACCTATAAAATCCTTAACAATCTCCCCCTTTGGCGATTTCGTGATAAAATATGCTACAAAGCTTGTACACAACTCAGAAAGAAATAAAAAGAAGATCATCGCAATCACCAAACGATAATCTCCTGCATGATCGATCTAATAACCAAAAAATTACAATTTTCATAACCTTAATACAGACTCTATGACTTAGACATGGAGTCTTGAAGTCTTGAATTATTCCTGCAAAAACATTCTTAAACCATAATCAAGATTCAAGTAAACTCATCAAGATCAAACATAAACATCAAACTAAACAAAGTATCAAGTCATAGTTCATAATCTAAATTTACACAACTAACACAAAGAAACAAAGTTCAAAGTTCAATCTAAGCTAAATGCATCGCGTCATCATCATCAAGAGCCATCAATCATCAAGAGCCA
>NW_017892255.1:0-6256 GCF_001540865.1 Ananas comosus | reverse complement strand
GTATCTATCTATAATACATAAGGTGTACTAATGGCAAAAAGGAAAGCTACTATACTCCACAGGCTTCATGATCATGGGGCGTTGCCCTCTGCGCGGTCTCCCTCGGAACCCGGTACCTACACTGGGAAATAGAGCTGGTGGGTGAGATGAGAACTATCTTCCATAGTTCCCAGTGGGCTCGGGCGCCGACTTGCCCGATTCCCATTAGGTCAAGTGGGCACCAAGTACAACAGAAGATAGAAGTATGTATCTGAAAAGTGTAAATGCGGATATAGAAAACTATGCTACTATGCCTAATCATTGAATATGGAATGCGATGATAATATCAATAAGGTTTGCTCTGTAATATACCAGATTTTGCGAATATAAAAACTAATAATAAATAAATAGTGTGAGAACTATTTTATTAGATTTATAGAGGTAAACTAGTCAGAGTACTTGTTGACTGAACGGAATTAAAACAGAGATTCTAGATTTTCTGGTTGGAGAACGGCGACAGAAAATAAGCAGTATAATGCCAGTCTCAGTGAAAATTATGAAAATTGCGAGATGTAGAAATATTGTTTATGAGGCTAGATTTAAGTTTCATATTTTTCTGAACACCCGAAAGGTGAGGAAATAAATCCCACATTATTGTTAAACGACTCTCCGCTCTCGGTACAGTTTTTGGAAGAACGGAGATCGAAACATGAACCAGTGATCGTAGCTGGTTAACGTTAAGTAAAACCGAAATGAATGTCAAGTTTAGAGACTCAAACGGACATTCAGAGCTCCGGCGAAAGATATCAGATTTTCGAACTGCCCCGAAAGTGAATACGTGTTTTTGGGCTGTATTGTTATAAAGAAGCTTTATTGTTCTTTCTCCTTCAGCGACCACATGGCACCACGCGCGCATCGGAGAAGGAGAGAGAAACCCCTTTCTCTCTCTAGATTGCTCTCTCATCTCTCTATATTTATCGGCTCAAATTCGCGGGTTAGATGGGGTTTTTCGGTGGAGATATGCTTGCGAACGCATTGGAGGACGGATTGAAGTTTCGTGCGCCGTCTGACCGGCGCGTGTATCTCTCGAGAGAGATTCATTGTAGGTGAGGATTTGGAGAGCTATGTATTTTGGATGAATGATGTAATCATTTAAAGAAAATGATGTAAATGAACTATTGTAACAGTTAGTAAAGTACTCTCTTTATTTCACATGCTATATCTTGTGGATCGCTTGCTCTTGGTATTGTTGGCACTGTTTGTGCCCTTGTGAATGTGTTTGTTTAGAATTTAATTTCCTGGGTAAATTCTTGTACACATTCCTGTTGTTGAGTCTTGGGCGGACGGGGGAGGTACTGTCCGTTCGGCGGCCCGCCGCCGCGGCCGAACCGTGCCAAATTGGTAGTGGTTTCGGAGCGGGGCGTGACAGTCTTTGTGGTATCAGAGCCATAAGAGCAAGTAAAGAGAGAGTCTAGGATGACCTAGGAGACCCTAGGTTGGTAAGCCCTAAGGTTATAGGTGCGTGAGCGGAACGTGAACCTATAGCGATGGCGGAAGTTGATTCGATTGGGTCGAAGTTGGTAACATGTCTCTAGTTGTGATTAGAGAGGGACTCAAGTTGTATGAGTTCTTGTCTTGAGGTGGTTGTGTCGGCGGCCGACGACATGATACCAAGAGCCTAGAACGAGTGCACTTGTGTGCTTCTGCTCGATTTTGTGGTTGAGTCGTCATGTGTCATAATTGCGACGAAGTAATTGGTTAAGATGACTGACCGAGTAATTGCGTTTCAGGGACTAATGTCTCCAAGACGCTACACACGTAGGACTGCCCCAGCACCGACTCCTAAGGTGCCCAAGCTGGAGGAACCCAGCGTAATGGATCGGTTGCAGGCGCAAGTGACCGCGCTGACCAGTGTGGTGCAGCGCTAGGAGACCAATTCGAGCGGCTCCAGGATCTATTGGAGCGGCAGATCGCAGCGGCGGCTGTGACGGTGAATGAGGGCGGTGGTCCGCCCGCACCCTCGACTCATGTACCTGGAGTGGCAGACGGTGAGGGCATAGCGGCGGTTCCGGTGACGGCACGCCCACCGCCAGCAATCGTACCACAGGCGGCATTGGGATCGGCTAACCCCGATGTGTCGGCCGAAGACGTGGAGGGAAAGCGCGCATTGGCGGCTCTTATCAAGTTCAACAAGTTCCATCCGCCAACCTTCGAGGGCGAGAAGGTGGAACCGGAGATGGTCGAGTCTTGGATCGATTCGATGGAAACCCTCTTCGATGACTTGCGTACCTTGGAGAGGGACAAGGTGTATCTCGCCACCCACTGCTTGGAAAAGGTGGCGAAAGTTTGGTGGAAGCGCGTCAAACGGGATCGGCTTCCCGGTCTTCCGCCAATGCTGTGGGAGGAATTCAAGCGGGAGATGTTCGCCAACTATTTCCCCGATACATTGAAGCGGAAGCTCAAGGAGAAGTTCCGCAAGCTCGAGCAAGGGGACCGCTCAGTGGCGGAGTATGAACAAGAATTCTCCCATATTATAGACTGTGTCCCGGATGTTGTAAAGGATGACCCGGACCGGGCCGAGTGGTTCTTGCGAGGACTTCGATCGGGAATCTACAAGGCCGTGCAAATACTCAAGCTCACGACCTTTGCAGAGGTCTTCGATCGAGCCCTATGGGCGGAGCACGGAGATGCCCACATTCAGGAGAAGCGTGAGGCTTTGGCCGAGTCTAAGGACAAGGGCAAGAAACGCCAAGGCGGCAGTAGTTCGGGGGGACAGACACGTTACAAGAAACCCCCGAAGTATCCGCGCGGTCAACAGAGGGGCGGTGGAGCGCGGCGATGCATTGTGTGCGGAGGGGACCACCCGGTCTCACGCTATGATCAAGGCCGAGGCAAGTGCTACAAGTGTGGGCAGCCGGGGCACTTCATTCGAGTTGCCCAGGAGGAGGAGCCTCACCGGCCCCCTCGATTGTATCGGCGCCGGCGATTCCGGCTCACTATGGAGGAGCTCCACCGACGGCCGCGACGACGGGACGCGCGATGATGTCGCGTCAACCTGAAGTGGCGCGATCGGCCCCGAGCGGACGGGTATTCGCCGCTCAGGTCCAAGCTAAGGAACCTGCGGAGGCGGAGGAGCATCGCCTTGTGGCAGGTATGGTTTTAATTAATGGAGTTCGCTCCAGGGCTTTATTTGATACAGGAGCAACGCATTCATTCATAAGTAGATCATTCGCACGCATGCATGACATTCTCATAGAGGTGAGTAACAAGTGGCGAGTGGAGGGCCCTAGGTCGACGTTTAACACCTACTCGGAGTGTGTGTCGTGTCCCGTACAAATAAGCGACTGGATTATGCCTATCCGGACAATGGAACTCACAAAGCTTGAGGCTTATGACGTCATTCTGGGCATGGACTGGCTCTCGAAGTATCACGCGACGATCGACTGCAAGAGCAGGGTGATTACATTCCATGAGCCAGGACAAGAGGAGTTCACATATCGGGCTTGTCAGAGCTCGTGCTTCGTCGCGACGGTGTTGTTAAGGATTTTGTATTGGCAAGTTTCGTGAAGTGAGTCAGAGTCTTGAAGGATTAAAGCGGATTGACGAAGATTAAAGAATTCAAGATTTCGAAGATTTTGGAAAGTAGCTCACAATGTGAATCACGACGTAAAGATAAAGTTTTAATTCATGATATGGTGATTCATACTTAGTTATAGGCATTAGAATCATAAATACAAAGTTTAGTTGATTAGAAAGTGCTTCGGAACTTTGCGAAACCCGAAACAATGCAAAACACAAAAAATTGCATTGTGTACAGGTACAGCAATTGACCCCGTACCGGTACAGCCATCAACTTTGGCTTCGTATTTTCGTTCCGTCATTGTGTACCGGTGATAGCCTTTCGTGTACCTGTACACAGTGTAAAATCGTAAAAACTTTCTAATCCGACTCTAATTGATTCTAAAGTCCATAAATAAGCTATTGGGGTTCTCTAACATATTAAGCATCACGAAAATACATGTTTGAGAAACCTTAAAGGCTCGGATTTCATCTAAAACCTATTTTCTACAAAAAGCCTCTTTTAGGTCAAATCGAGAGATTGAATTTTCATATCAATATGTCGATTTGATCTCCGCTTCGCTTGGAGTTCGCTTCCCTGGTTTTCATCGATACTCTGAGCAAAGGATCACCATACACATGATGTTCTTCATGACGGCGTCGTGGATTCGGCATGTTTGACGGCGGTTCGTGGATTCGGATCGTGGGCTCGTGGATTCGAGTGGCGTTCGTGGATTCGGACGTGTGCGAGGCGTTCGTGGATTCGAACGTGAGGGCGTGGACAACCCGGAGGATTGCGCGAGATTCATAGGAGGTTAAGAGAGGTTGAGTCCGTGGAGTCGGTAATCACCTTGTAATCTTTTCTCTTAGTGAATTATTTTTTCGCGTGTTGGTCCCGTGGGTTTTTCTCCAAGTTGGAGTTTTCCCACGTAAATCTCGGTGTGCTTTTTATTTTCCGCATTTATTTTTATTGCATCGAGATTTGTGGTTTTTGGCCGTTACACCTATTCACCCCCCCCTAGGTGATAGATACAATCTAGATAGATCCTTGGGCTCCTCAAAACTTTCAATTGGTATCAGAGCGGGATCTAGATAAATTGTTATCTAATGGCCGAAGGTGGTAACATTAATCGACCTCCGCTCTTCGACGGCACGAATTATGCCTATTGGAAAGTTCGCATGAGAGCTTTTCTAATTGCAATCGATGAGCGGGTTTGGAAAGCTATTGAATTTGGTTGGGAGCACCCTACCGAAGTTGTCAATAACGCTACCGTTCCTAAACCACGGAACAAGTGGACAAAAGATGAAAACGAGTCATCTTCGTTTAACGGTAAAGGAATTAATGCTTTATTCAACGCTTTATCGCAAATGGAGTTTACTCGGGTTTCGACATGCGAAAGGGCAAAGGAAATTTGGGATACTCTACAAGTTACGCATGAAGGAACAAGCTTAGTAAAGGTCCAAAAATTGCAAATGCTAACTAGCAAGTTTGATTCAATTTCTATGGACGAAAATGAGACTTTTACCGAGTACTATACGCGTCTACAAGACGTTGTGAATACATGTGCTAACTTGGGAGAGAAAATCCCAGATTCAAAGGTTATTAGAAAAATTCTTCGAACTCTTTCGAAACGCTTTCGGGCAAAGGTTGCCGCGATCGAAGCCGTTAAGCATCCGGACGAGATGAAAGTCGAAGAATTAGTAGACGCTTTACAAACGTATGAGACGACTTTTCCTACTAATCAATCTTCTTCCAAGTCTTTCTCTAAAAGCACAGGGTTGCGTTGAAATCGACTAAAGAGGAAGACGGGGACTCGAATTCTGATGGAGAGATCTCAATTGCCGACTTTGAACATCAATTGGCGCTTCTAACGAAGAAGTTTCGTCGAAATTTTCGGAACAAGCACAAGTTCGACAAGGCTACATCGTCTAAGCAACAAACGTTTTCTAAATCTTCTACATCTAAAGAGAAGAAGCGTGTAAAGGCTTCGAAAGAAAATGATGAATTTGAAGGCAAAATCCGATGCTTCAAGTGCAAAGGCTACGGTCACATCGCAACGGATTGTCCCTCAAAGAAATCATATACTAAGAAGGCATTGCAAGCAAAGACGTGAGATGATACAATTTCAAGTGATTCTAGCTCAAGTGACGAAGAAAAGAATGGAAATCTTGCTTTATTTGCTACATCTACCTTGCCTTCGTCTAACGTTGTATGTTTATCCTCTATTGCTACTAATTCCAATATTTCTCTTTCTTCACATGACTCTTCGAGCAACAATGGCGAAAGTGAGGAGGAATCAAACGACGACGACATAGCGGAAGCGTACAATCAACTTCTCATTGAATCAAAGAAGATGGCTAAGTTGAATAAGAAGTTGAGACGTCGTTTGTTGGATCTTGAGGAGGAAAACAACAACGCAAAGACTTTGAATAAGGCTCTTGAGGAGGAAAGGAATTCAATCTTGAAGAATAATTCGGACCTCCAAGAGAAGCTTAATGAAGCGGAATTAACGATCAAATCATATAAAGACAAGGTTGAATTTTTGGAGCAACAATTCGAGGAATCGCACACATCCAACAAGTCTTTGACCAATCAAGTTCGTCAACTTCAATCCGACATTCAACGATATTCTTCCGGATAAAAAAAACTAGATCATATGCTCGGATTGGGTCAAATGAACAAGCTTGAGTATTCTATAGTGTCACCTAAATAGCTTGG
>NW_017892254.1:0-6258 GCF_001540865.1 Ananas comosus | reverse complement strand
CGATGGCTTGTACCGCCGTACACATTTTGTACGCGTAACCCTTGTGGTTGTACCGGTACACCCTTGATGGTTGTACCGGTACACTCTGTGGCAGATTTAAACCGGAGCCTCGGCTGTTTTGGCGATTTTCGTGATGTGTACGTACCCCGTGTACCGGTACCCATTTGGCAGAATCCGAACTGTGTGAACATGCAGGGGCTTTTCCGCGTTTGTGACCTAAGTCTATTTAGCATCCACGCCCTTAGGCACACTCTTGAGTCACAGACAGCGGAGAGAAGGCTAGGGCACCTTCCCTTCATTTCTTTGAGGTTTGTTACCTCTCTTTTGGCGTTTTTCTGGATTAAACCTCTCTTTTCCTTTTTTTGGCTGCTTATTCCTCCATTGGTTGAAGCCCAAGAGCTTGGGATTGGAGCCTACCGACTTGTGAGGGAAGATCTTGGGACTTAGAAGCTTTTAGAGCTTAGATTTGAAGCTTCTAAAGAGGTAATCCACTTGTTCTTCTTCTCGTAGAATAGAGTTCTATTGAGAATTTTGTGATGAACCTAAATTATGAGATTTAGGGCTTAATTTTTGGGCCATTTTGATTCTGGGTTTTTGAGAAGCTAGATTGATGTGGATAGAGGCTTCCATTAGGTTGATGGATGAGCCCTAGCTTCATTTTTGGAGCTTATAGAGGAGATTTTTTGCCTAGAGGTGACGTTCTGCTCAGCCTATACTTGATTAGCTTAATGATTGAGCTATTGATTGGTTCGGTTCATTTCGAGTGACGCGATGTTCTTGTCCCTCTAGGATATAGGAGACTAGGGACACCCTCCTGAGGGATGCGCACGAGAAGTTTCGTTTGTCATCGGTGGTTTGGGTTCGGGGTAAATGCGGGGCGAAATGACCCTATGCTCTTTCTACTTGTGTAAAATATTTTAAGTTCCTTTTCTATGCTATAATGGGGGTTTATTATGAATTTTTAGAGCATCTTAAAATGATGATCTTGTGTATTATGACATTTCACTATATAGTAGAGCTATATTGAGTAGAATGCAATTGCATTATGGAAAAAGTGTTTATTTTTGCAAGTGGAAAAATACATCTTCTTATAGGATTATGACTTGGAACTATGTGCTATGGAACATAGTTGCCAGTGTGTTGACATAGAGAACGAGGAGTGTCATAAAGGGCGCACTCGAACAGTAACTATTGAAACTGCAACATAGAGATATATGATAGCATTGTACATCTGCCCTATATACTTCCATGTTAGAGACATGATGACATAGATGTAGGCCTTGGAGACATTCGATATATTCCCCATTTATTAGACATGAGGGATTGGGTACTTGGACAGATCGTTTAGATACTTGCCATTTGTGCTCATTCGCACATGCTGTGAGGGCGCTCCTACAAGCGACACTCCGGAGATGGCATCGCATACATATTCGCGTGCCGGGGATTGCGGCGCGAGATGGATTAGCCGTGGGGCCAGGCCTATTCCTAGGGTGGGGGATGTTGACTACCACGGGCATTAGGCTCGCACCGGGCGCCCGCTTGGTGGGTCTCAGGGCCATAGGATCAGCCTTCGGTGTGGTCCTTCAGATTCGACCTTGAGATTCGTTATGACATTGGACAGATGCATTTTTTTTTGACTGTAGAGTATTTTTGGACATTGACTTAGAATAGTAAACATACGGAACCTTACTATTTCGCATTGTGAACTTATGTGAGTTGGAGACTATTTACTTCATGCATAGTGTTTCATTACGTATTAATTTATGTAAGTTAGAGATATCAGGTCTTGTAGTAAGTTACATTTTACTTACTTTCGCTTATCATACATTCAATAGTCACTAACTTTTTGTAGCTCTGGCCTTGTGGTGCATTCACCTGAAGTCGAGTAATTGCCCACTGGGAACTATTTTAATACGTTTCTCACGCCCACTGTTTTATGGTTTCCCTTTCGAGCCTTCGTGCCACGGGGAGGCACGGGATCCGGCAAGGGTTCGCTTAGCATAGCTAAGTGAGGAGCGTACTCTGCTAGGTGGTTTACTCTTCTTTTTGTGAGTGAGGGAGAAGTGAGAGTTTCTGTAGTACAGATGTATAGAGACCACCTATGTACCTACTTTGCTTGCTTTTGCGGATTCTACTTGTATTTACTTTAGTGTTCTTATTTAGCTGATTTACGTTTTAACCTTATCCCTTGCGTGTATGCAACTAGACATTCTACTATGGCTCTGATACTCCTAAGATGTCTTTAATTATTGCTTTTATTATTGTTGTTTTTAGACGCCTTATACGTTTTAGAGTATGGCGGCGTCTTGCGGCATCGCGCCGGCGCGGCTTCGCTGAGGTCGGGCGTGACACTTATCGTGAGCTCCATCGATCGCTTTTTGAACCTTCCCTTGGGTTGTTGGAAGGGTCTAGCTCCATTTGGAGGTTAAAAGTGATTTTCTACACTTAGGTGGGAGATTTTAGCCTTTTTGCCCTTGATGGTTAATGTTTGAAGTTTCGAGGTCGTTGCTTCGTTTTGTTTGGGTAACCCTCGTTTTTGTGCTTCGTAGGGTACTAGGAGTCTTGTGGGCACCTCCGTTTCGGCGAAACGCAAGAATTCAAATTTTGAGTGGGTTTGGCCTCACCTAGATGAGATAAACTGTCTTCATATTGAGGTTTTTTTATTTATCGGTAAGCTGAAACGCTATGTAAATATTTATTGGATAGATATTGAGAATTTAGAATGCTTCAATTGCGACATGTCCATATTTACAATGCATATTTGACCTATTAGTGAGAGTCTTCATGTTGAGGCTTTTAGGGGCTTATGGTTAGCATTCTTAATTTGATTGAGATCAATGTTGCTTGGTGCATTATGGCATATAGATTACACTTGAGATTTAGAACGCAATGCTTGACATGGTTGACGAAATCGACATAAGTTGACATAGGCTAGAGTGTAACAGATAATAAGCTAATGTCATAAAGCGGCATATAGTTTAGACTAATATGGACTTTAGCAAGCTAATGTGCATAAAGCGGCATAGGCTTGGATAGATATGGACTTAGCAAGCGTTTAATGTCTAAAGCGAGCATTAAGGCCGTTGATGGATATGTAAATGCTGTACCTGTTTTATTATGAGAAATTATGCCACCAAGTGATAGTTGCATTCGATAGAATAAGTAACGTCATAAAGAGACATAGAAGGTGAAATGTGCTTAGCATTATAGCAAGTTAAGTGTCATAAGAGGCATCTAAACATAGTGATGTGGGAACTTCACCTTGAGATTTGGACTGAGCTAAAGCCTAAGGTCTTAATATTCAAAATTACTTGAACGGTTTTAAACTTCACATGAGACATGTACTGACTTTGGGTGTAGTGACTGTTGACCATGTTATTAGACATGATGATTGGGTACTTGAGGTTTTTGGACATGCTTGACTTGCCATTTGTGACTCATTCATAGGATACTGACGGTATCTTTTAAAAGTTTCTTTTCCCTTTTAGCTTGTGGATCGTAGTTTACTTGGGATTGCCAGAAGATAGTTACATACTGGAATGTAGTGGCTATTCGAGACATATAATTATTACTTCTAGTGATTTACTTGTTGACTATAGCCATACTGTGTTAAGTATTGGATACTGGATCATGTAGAAGTAGATGTTATCATGTTGATTCTTGCATACTTGTTGCATAGGATAAGCGAGCATTTTAATATTTGCCTATTTACCGCAGTTAATTTGATGTTATCTTATCCTGCCTCTCTTGGGGCCTTAGTGGTGTAGCTGTGCGGTGCATAATTCCACTGGCGAACTATAAATTATAGTCTCTATGCACCCCCCATATTTTATGTTTTCTTTCAGAGCCTTTCAACTACGGGAGGTCGGATCGCGAAGGTTTTCGCCTCGGATCCTAAGTATGAGGAGTTTGGGATAGTGGTCATCTCTTTGTTTTCTGTTGGAGAGTTGTGAAGATTTTGTCTTATTTATAGACGAACCCTACTTTTATCTGGAAGTATTGATGATTGGTTTCTTTATGTTCTAGTGGTTTAGTCTTCTTTTTCTTTCCTTTTTATTGCCGCTTGTGGTGTAACCAGTATATACTTGCTCTGATATCTGTAGTTGTAGATTTTCTTTGCTTTACTCATTCCGCTTTTGCGGTAGAGCCTTTAATATGTGTAGACATATGGTCTGGGCCGCACACGGGCGGGCTATGCCGGGGTCCGGGGCGTGCACTACAATTGGAGAGCAGATAGCAGCACCCTGAATCGGCTTTTTATGGATTATAATGCCAAAGACCAAGAGTCTGATAATTGTCTTTAGACAATATTGTAATAACTATGTTAAAACGATTTATTGGAAGTAGAAATATGGAATCAAATGTGATGTAATTAACGACATGTAATATTAATGTAAAATGCTAATATGTAAGGTGAATGCTTGTAATAGCAAATAGAATTATGTTTTGATACTTCCTTATGCAATCTTTGGTTGAAATATGTTCCTGGTTGGAACTTCGTATATTGTATCGATTGTGACACCTTGAATGTACAGGGGAGACTCTATCAGCGGTATAGGGGAAACCCTGTCGGTTCGGCGGTCTGTTGGCGTGCTCGAAACCGACAAAATAGGCGGGCTCAGGGCGTGACAGATAAGATGGTATCAGAGCATAAAAAGAACATGGAAAGAACCTAAAAAGAACATAAAAGAGTATAAAGAAAATGGTTTAACTTGACCTAGGAGACCCTAGGATAGTAAACCATAGGAGATTAAGGCTCGTGAGAGACGAGGACTTGTGACTTGTGGCGAAAGGATAATGGATTGGGTTATGTTGTAAACCTCTAAAAAGGAGATTAGAGGTAGATTCAAGGTGTGATTTATTCTCAACCGAGTGTGTTCATGTTGGGCGTACGACAACATGAAACCGAGTGATGAGAATAGATGCACTTGTATGACTTTCGCCCGATTTGAGTTAATGTCAAATGTCTCGTGCTCGACCTTGAAGGTTGAGAATTAATCGAGTTGCCATGTTTCAGGGAACGATGGCACTGTGTAGGCAATCTTCGGCTAGATCGACGCGGGATGGGACAAGTGATGTCCCTGAGCAAGCCGGAGCGAGAGGAGACTCGGAGCTCCGTGAACAGTTGGGAATGCTTGTGGGCGTAGTGCAGCGTCAACAGGAGGCTGCCATGCGCCAAGAAGAACGGATCAAGAGACTTCAGGAGACCGTGGAGCAGCTAGTGGCTGCGCCAATTGCGGCTCGTCGAGGACAGGCAGGGCTTGCAGTAGAGATGGTTCCGTCGGGGTCGGGCAATCCGACTCCCGAAAGTGCATTGGTGGAGGCGGAGAAAGAACGGGCTTTGGCGGCCCTGATGACCTTCGTAAAGTTTGATCCGCCTACCTTCGATGGAGAGAGTGTCAATCCCTGGATTGTGGATATGTGGATTGACTCTATGGAAACGCTCTTCGAGGAGCTGTACACATTTGAGCGGGACAAGGTACCCCTAGCCGTGCATTGCTTGAAGCAATCGGCGAAAGTGTGGTGGAAAGGCATTCGGCGGAACCGATCGCCTAGTCTTCCTCCTATGGCATGGGATGAGTTTCGGGGAGTGGTATTCTCAGCTTACTTCCCCGACAGTGAAAAGAGAAAGCTTCAGGATAGGTTCAGGAAGCTACGTCAAGGAGACCGCTCAGTGCGGGAGTACGTACGGGAGTTCTCCCGTATCGTGGGATGCGTCCCGGATGTTGTACGGGATGACAAGGATATGGCCGATTGGTTCTTACGTGGACTTCAACCAGATATTTATGAGAAGGTGCAAATCCTCAAGCTCACAACCTTCGCAGAGGTGTTGCACCGAGCATTGTGGGCAGAGCATGGAGAGGCTTTTGCCCATGAGGAGCGCGAATCTCATAAGCATGAGCGGGGAGGGGCGAGGTCGCTATTGAGCGGTTCAGAAGGGCAGTCAAGTTCTAGGCGCCACTCGAAGTCATCCTCTACTCGATCCTCCCCAGGTTGTGTGATTTGTGGTGGTACCCACCAGGCGCGGTGGTGTGCGCTGCGTGATGGAAGATGTATCCGTTGTGGGCAGCCAGGCCATATGCGAGATGAGTATCCGCAAGGTGACAGCCGGGCCTTGGCGTTGGTGACGGCTTTTTCCTCTCCGGGACAGCCGGTGAGTGTGTCACCTGCGGCACGGTCGGGAGAGCAGCGATGACAGTGATGCAACCGAGGGGTCCGCGGCGGGCGCCAAGTGGCTATGGACACGCGACCCAGCTT
>NW_017892253.1:0-6265 GCF_001540865.1 Ananas comosus | reverse complement strand
GTATTGGTTTACTTGGTACTTGGGAGGGCTTCGCGATTTGGCTTCTTAGGTATGTTGAGGAGACAGAAAAGAAGAAGAGATACATCTTAAAATTTAAGGAGGCTCATTGAAAGAGAAAAAAAAAAAAATAATATGTAAAAGTAAAATTTTTGCTCTTTTATTTGTTTTGGTGTTGTTTTTTTCCTATGGCCAACAATTTGGACCCAATTGTTATAACTGGATTATTCCTCAACCTATATATATTATATATAATTAAATATATCTATATTTATATATTTAAGTATATTATTATTATAATATATGTGTAGAACTACTATTACTATTCGAAATATAGAGGATTGATGTTTTTCGAATTTTTTGACCCTGTTGTTAAGAATGTCATATCGTTTGGAGATGATTTGCGGTCCCCAGGATAAATACTATCTTAGGATTGAGTGGTCCTTACAAGATAATAATAGTATTAATCAAAGATAAGATGATTAAGGGCGCGTCACGGGGTTGCTTGTGATCTAAGAATCAAAAAATCGAAAGCATCATATCTCTTATCTTCGATAGTAGTAGCTTTTGCTATTATATGTATTCGGCTTTTTCTCCGAGCTTTTCAGCCCTATTCGATGCAGAGCGAGTAATACTCAAGCTTGGACTTGAAATGAATTCCGAGTCTTTTTTTTGTCAGTCGGCTCATTTATTCGATCGGAGCTCGAGCAAGCCAAAATATCGCGTCGAACGCGAAGCAGCTCGCCTCATGTTGCCGCCCTATATATATTATTATTATATATTATATAGAGTAGGGCTAGAATAACTTTTACAGTATACCCAAGTGATACTTGTGTGCGGCGTTTTTTGCCCTTGGTATGGAGACGATGTTGAGCGTGAGGCTGGATGGGTGTATGTGTAGTTGGTAGGGAGTGGTTGACCGTATGGGGTGAATATGTGTTTGTGTCAAGGGCTATTTGCTAATCAAAAAGTAATCGACATGGCTTAAAAACGTTGATTAGCAATATTGGGAGATGATAACTTGTAAAGATGTCACGCCGACTGGTACAGCGGCAAGGCATATACGGTACGGAAGACCGCCATACACCTGCCAATATATATAGGCTCTACAGAACACAACGCGATAGCAAGTGAAAACCATAGAAAATATATCCTGATATGAAGCCAAAGTACAGTTCGATTCTTCAGGCAAAGGAACAAAGAGTGTACAATCCAAGTAATCTAAATAAGAGGAAGTTGTCCATAAATTATAGTGACTGTCCAGAAAGTACATATACATAGGGGGGAAAACAAAGAAGATTACAATGGTAGTCTCTCTATACATAGGACTCATCACCCTCGTCGAGCCCGAGTAGCACAGCGTGACGACTAGTGCTATCCTAGCAATATCTAGCTAGACGCGACTCCCTTGCCACGATCCCTAGCTATTCCTGTAGATTGCTCTGATAAAAACAACAATAAAAAGGGCGATGAGGAATATCTAACAATAGTTCCCAGTGGGTTAAGCGCCCAGCCTCGGCGAATTAACCACTAAGGCTCATGGATGTACTAATGAAAGTAAAAAGCAGATAGGTTGCGATATGTATAGATGCATATGCAACAGGGTAATGAGTATTGTAATTATCTTTGCAATAATAACTTAATAACATGAACATAAGCCGATGAATATGTCGATAGCCTACTTGTTAAGCAGGTAAGCATTCAATTATGATCAAATATCATTTAGTACTTAATCTGATTATAGTTATTCTTTTCATGTGTATCAGAGACCAACCCAGGTAGTGTCCGCTTGCGCCGCGCTAATGGTCCCCGCTGTTAGTATACACTCCCCACGGGCAATCACTTCGGCACCCTAATATCCGGCAGACGGTATCGGAACTGTCGCGTAGGCCAACTCCGGGATAGTGCCGGCTTGAGGGAGCTACCTCACAGCTGTGCATAAATGAGCACAATGGCCAGCAAGCAAACAATCCATAGTCACTTATCTCACACATATGGCATAGTATGCTATGTTTACCCGCTCGATTATTGATCCGAATTTTCAAAATTAAAGAATGATTGACAGATACTAGTATCACTTAGATTAGGTAAGCGCAGCTGTGGAGATATGCAAATTACATTATGGGCATTAGAACTATCCACCATCGTGGTACTATTCATTATAGTCCAAGTATGTCATAGTCCTTCTAATTTAACATCAAAGAAGAGTTATCATTGGGTCTGTTACTTTATAGACGCATTAAGATTAACTTAGCTCTTACTTGGTGTATCTACTGAAACTAAACAGAATAATATTATTGCACTAAATTACTCTTTATGTTATGGTTGCTCTCTACTACTTCATAGAGGTTCTATTGCAATTACATCAAATGTTATAGTGACATGCTCCAAATACTTTACCAATCACAATAATCTCAAATACACACACACTATACCAATTCTATAGTCACATATAGAACATAGGGGAGCTTCACTTGCTCTGGTTAGGTCAAACCCACCTATTACGATGCTCAAATCAGCCCCCCAAGAGTCCCGGAATTTAACACAATCAAGCTTCAGCTCCGCTGAAAATAATGCATCAAAACTGTATCAAACATATATCCGGAATGTCCAATTTCGGTACTCATGTATTTAATACGAAGTAGTAACATAAATCCCTGTTTTGGGTCAGCTTAATACCTTAATTTAAGCCTCCAAAATCCCTCACATATCAGCCGGAGATAATCCGAAGGTCCGTCGCAAGCCGGCTGCGAACAATTTCCAAAACGGCATCAAAACGCTTAAATATAAGCTATTATAGTCGAATTCCTTGGTGAATCAGTTTTAGAACTGAACTTCCTACTTACCTCAGGTTAAAACATCTTCTAAACCAGCCCCCAAGGTCATCAAATAAGCTTGATTAAATTTAGAAACCTGCTGCGAAGAAGGAATCTCAAACTGCGTCAAGTTACCCGATTAAATCGCATATAACTTCGAGATAGCTTCATTAGTTGACTAATTACCTGTATCAAGCCTCAAGACAACTTTTCCCTGGAGTAAAGTAAGTAAATCATAGCTAGATATCTTCTTTCTATCTGCAGGAACCCTTAACAAACTCTGCTGGAAGCAACGGAGCAAGAACACGTCAAAGTCCGACGATAAACCACCAACTATAGAGAAATTTAAGCTAACTACCTCTCTCAAGCTTTCTTCAACAACTCCCAGTAATAGAGATGAAAAACACTGTCAAAACACATCCCTTTACCTTTTAAAAGCTGGCCCCAAGTCCACCCAACCAGCGAGCGACGAGAACGGCGCGAAATCGGCGCAAACGGCGACTTTACTCGTAGAGAGAGAGAACTCTAGAGAGAGAGAGTGGAGGAGATGAAACCCTGAGCTCCAGCAACCATATCTCAGCTCCTGGGGTCGTGCTGGGGTTTTGGGGATAAGTATGGGAGGTGAAAAGACCAAAGTGGTCTGCTGCCACGCAGTCGCAGCTGCTGCTGCTTGCTGTACCGGTACAGCATTAGGTTTGTACAGGTACACCAATGCAAAAATTGCAGATTTCGCAATAGCAATGCACTTTCTCGTCTCCGACAACCCGAGCACTTCCTAACTTGTCCCAAAACGTGTCCAAGCCTTTAAGAACATGTAGGATAGTTCCGCAACTCATGCCACACACTCGAACTCCGCAATTTGCAAAAGTTCAATGTATTACATTCACCCCTCCTAAAAAAAGAAGTTTCGTCCGCGAAATTTGTAAACACTTACCTCAAGATTCAATCGAGAAAAGGTAGGGGTAGTGTTCTAACATCGCACTCTCCAGTTCCCAAGTGGCTTCCCGTTCATCGTGATTGCCCCAAAGGATTTTTACGTAAGGTATTTCGCGATTTCGAAGCCGTTTCACCTCTCGAGCTAATATTTTCATTGGATGTTCCTCAAAGCTCAAATCTTCTTGTAAATCCACTGGAGTACTCTGCAAAATGTGAGTTGGATCAAAAACATACTTTCGCAGTGTAGAGACATGAAACACATTATGCACTCCCGACAGGTTCGGCGGCAAAGCAAGCCGATACGCTACGGGGCCTATCCGCTCCAACACCTCGTAGGGTCCAATGAATCGGGGACTTAACTTCCCTCGAATACCAAATCTCTTAACTCCCTTTGTCGGTGATACCTTTAGAAATACGTGATCGCCAACTTGGAATTCCAGTTCTCGCCGACGTTTATCCGCATAGCTCTTTTGTCGACTTTGGGCTGTCAATAGACGTTCTCGTGCAAGTCGAACTTTAGCTTCAGCCTCTTGTAATATGTCTGGACCCAAAACCAATCTCTCACCCACTTCACTCCAATGAAGTGGTGATCTGCACTTTCTACCATAAAGGGCTTCAAACGGTGCCATCTGAATACTTGCTTGATAACTATTGTTATAAGCAAATTCAGCCATAGGCAAGAACTGTGGCCAACTGCCCTGGTAGTCAATCACACAGGCCCGCAACATATCCTCAAGGGTCTGGATGGTACGCTCAGACTGCCCATCACTCTGGGGGTGGAAAGCAGTACTAAAATCCAATCGGGTACCCATGGCCTCCTGTAAACTCCTCCAAAAATGTGAAACGAATCGGGTGTCTCGGTCCGAAACAATAGAAGCAGGTACTCCATGTAATCGCACAATTTCATCAAGGTACACTTGTGCGAGTCTCTCTCCTGACCAAGTTGTGTGGATTGGAATAAAGTGGGCAGATTTGGTCAATCTATCCACAATTACCCAAATTGCATCGTGACCTGCTTGTGAGCGAGGTAATCCAACGATGAAATCCATAGTGATCCTCTCCCACTTCCACACTGGTATGGGTAAGCTCTGAAGTTTCCCCGCAGGAAGTCGATGTTCAGCTTTAACCTGCTGACAAGTTAAGCACTTAGCCACGAAGTCCGCAACTTCCTTTTTCATTCCAGGCCACCAGTAAGTTAACTTCAAATCCTTATACATTTTTGTACTTCCAGGGTGTACAGTATACGGCGCCCGATGTGCTTCTGCTAGAATCTCTTCTTTAATATCAGAATCTGCCGGTATACAGAGCCTATCACCGAATTTCAATAATCCTCGATCATCTACTCGAAAATCACTATCATGATTAACAGTGATTTTATTTCGAATCTTCTGCAGGAATTCATCTTGAGTTTGCTTTTCTTTAATTCGATCGATCAGGGTAGGTTTTACCACCAATGACATAAGTCTCCAAGGCGTATCAGGAGCTACAACCTCCAGATTCAATTGCTCCATGTTCTTAATCAACAGGGGTTGCATAGTTATCGACATCGCCAAATTTTCCGTCGATTTTCGACTTAAAGCATCTGCTACCACATTAGCTTTTCCTGGATGATAGAGGATGGTCAAATCATAATCCTTGAGCAACTCCAACCATCTACGTTGTCCCAAGTTTAATTCCTTTTGAGTAAACAGATACTTTAAGCTTTTATAATCTGTGTACACTTCGCAACGCTCGCCGTAGAGGTAGTGGCGCCAAAGCTTTAAAGCAAATACCACGGCTGCTAACTCAAGATCATGTGTAGGGTAGTTCTTTTCATAATCCTTTAATTGGCGAGAAGCATAGGCAATTACTCTGCCCTTTTGCATTAGAACACACCCTAATCCATTCAGTGATGCATCGCTGTAAATCACATAATCCACTCCAATAACAGGCAGTGCTAAAATCGGGGCGGTAGTCAACCGTTCCTTCAGCTCCTGAAAGCTTCTTTCACAGGCTTCATTCCATAGGAATTTAGCTCCTTTATGTGTCAATCGTGTGAGAGGTGTAGACATTTTTGCAAATCCTTCAACAAATCTTCGGTAGTATCCCGCTAAACTAAGGAAACTCCGAATCTCTGTCACGCTGGTCGGCCTGGGCCAATCTTTAATCGCTTCAATCTTCTTTGGATCCACAGCTATCCCAGTTTCTGAAATTACATGGCCCAGAAATGCCACTTCTCAAAGCCAAAATTCGTATTTCTTTAACTTTGCGAACAGTTTCTTTTCTCGAAGTACTTGCAACACCATTCACAAATGATTTTCATGCTCCTCATCACTTTGAGAATAGATCAAGATGTCATCAATAAACACTACCACAAACCTGTCCAAATAGGGCTTAAAGACACGGTTCATTAAATCCATAAAGGCTGCTGGGGCATTAGTCAATCCAAACGGCATGACTGTAAATTCATAATGCCCATACCGTGTTCTAAAAGCAGTTTTAGAGACATCCTCAGGCTTGATCTTGAGCTGGTGATA
>NW_017892252.1:0-6268 GCF_001540865.1 Ananas comosus | reverse complement strand
CAAACCCAATGCCCATATTGAATTAGCCATCAACAAATATCTAACAACTCATTTCCCTACATCATTGCTATATATACTTGGAAAAATATAACTTTTCTGATCTATATCATAATACAGCGATGTTAATTTTCTGTTAATTTCCCCCACATATCGTATCCTATCTTTTCAGAATTTGCCATACCACCCTATCTGTATAGTATGGTGTCCATATTACGTATCCGTGTCGGAGGAACATAGCAGCTTAGTAGAAGGGACTATTTAGTTATCTTACTATTTTAAAATAAATTGAGAAAAGAAGATTCTTAGAAGTATCAAACTAAAATTAAAAAAAATAAAAGAATGATTCCACTCAACTCTTTAGTTGCGCTCGATAATGAACCACCAGATTGAAGAAGCATATGCTGAAATGCTTCTGACCCGATCCCAGCACAACTAGAAGCACCATGAAATTCAAACTTTGCTGCATTATCAGCATTTATACGTTTAACTTCATCTGGTATGTCACACATCTGAAGGACATAAAAACATAACTATATAGCTTCTGATTAAAGTGAAAGAGGTAGAAATGAACCGGAAGTCTGGAACTACACAGTACCGGGTTATTGTGAGGTGGCCCACCAAAAAATTCTTTCATATTTTTCCTATTCTGATGAAATGGATAGCGAGTAGACAATCTTGTTTGGCGGCAGCCCTCATGTATTGTAGATAGTTCAGAAGAACCTAGAAAACCAATTACATCGGCTAATTAAAGCACAAGTTTGGTTACAAGAAATGTATTCCAATTCGATAATTTACCAGTGGAGAAGAAAGATGAGCTGCTGTTTAAAGGAGTCATGAACCTGAAACAAGTTCAACAAGGAAACTAAGAGCATGAGATGGAGATGACTTGTACAATGGTAAAATGTGTGGATAGTCCCAATACTATCCAAATATTGTGGCTTAGTCCACGTACTTTTTTCTTAACCACATTAATCCTTGCTTTATCATATATTACAAATATCATCCCTGGTTGCTAAAAAGAATCTGATACATGACCTTTAACCCCCTCTCAATGATAATAAATGAAGTAGACATTTTACAATAGAAAAGGTAAAATAGCCATTTTGCAAGCACAAAGATCTCTACAATTAGGATGGAATTGCAAAATATGAATAGGATGTGGACCAAGTGTGTAAGTAAAAAGTTCATGAACTAAGTCACAATATCAGCATAGTGAAGCAATTATCCATACATTTGCCTATTTGTACAACTTGAAAACAAAAGGCTATATTCCAACCAACCTAGAAGTGCGTGGTCTTTTAAATGGAGAGATAGAGTTTCTTCTTCCAAGCCTTCTCTTTTCAGTAGTAAACCGATCCATATTTCCATTATCCACACCTATGAGATTAGATATTTCAACTAGGGGTCCACTTGGTATCCGGCTTTGTTGAGTCATCTTCACAGTGCTAATTACATTATTTGTATATAAGCCCTTGTGCTGAGGATTCAGCATAGGAATAGTTTTGCAACTTGGCCAGTTTCTACTCTTCAGAAGAGTTCCATTGGCATTCAGTTGGTCTGCATCATGTACTGGCAGAAAATATGATAAATTTGTCAACACATTTTTGCTTGCAGGGCTGTCCTGGAAAGGATCGAAAGTAATGTTTTCTTTGTTGCGAGAGATCCCATCAAATGATTTCTCATCTTTAGGATCAAATGTTAATGGGTGACTTGCTTTTATGTCATTCTGCAAGACACCCAAATCTGAGTCCCCAAGAAGGCTCCTTGCACGCTGTAATGCATCGCTAGAAATAGATACAGATCTTCCCCTGGCGGTTTGGAACATGATAGGAGGCCGAGCCCTCAGACCCTCGAGAGATTTGGCATCAAATGTAGGCACCTCAGACCCTTGAGGGATTTGGCATGCATCTCCTAATACTAGGTTACCTGAGCATAAAAGAGAAGGCAAAGAAAGAAATATTAGAGTTTTTTGAGTATACACCTCCCACAAGTATGCAATTGAACAGATACTCAACAAACTTGGCATTTGTGTTTATGCCCCCAAATTCCATATTTGTTTACACCAACGTCCTTGCTAGGGGCAATTATGGGAAAACCATTTTTGCATCATACCCCGGCAGGAGCTCACGTGCAAATCAAGAAAAGTTTATAAGGTTATGTGCCAAATACAAACTTTGCTAGGATATATATGCAAAATCCATACAAAAAAAGTTAAACACCTGTGTTTCACATGCACTGAAAGCCTGTCAGGTAAATTTTTCAAATTGGGATTTCATTTTGGTACCTAACTGATCCTCAGAATGACCAAAACTTTGTGCGCTAGCAAGGTCGTTTCTCTCCAAACCCAGCAAAGCAGTAGCTCTTGAAAGGCCAGCTGAAGAAACATTTACTGCTTCCACAGAGCTTGTCTGGAAAAGTTGTCCGTTTATGTTGTATTTATGTAGTTCATCTGGACATTAACATGTCAAGGTTAACCTACTTCATCAATTAATGAAGAAAACTATGTTAAACCAAATTATAATGAGAGGGTTTGTTTCGAGTTCTTCAAAATCCACACAGGCAATATTGAGTTATAAGCAAAAAAATTTCAAGAGTGAGATACTGCTTACTTCAGGCTACATGATAACCCATGAAGCTGTTACAAAATTACTAAGCAGAGGCGCAGCAAGCTTTTCTTGCAAAAGCTAATACTTTAAGTATTCAGTTTGACTCTTATCTAGGTCATGCTATAATTGTGAACCAAACTCCTGAGAAGCAATTAGTGAAAAGACAAAAACAAAACTAAACTAAACAAAATTCAATCTACCGTAGACTGCATCATAAAGTAAATCTTGAGTTATTGTGCCGACATGCAGTTCATGCTGTAAATTACTAATACGTTCTGCATTGCATGTGCAACCCCTTTAATAATGTAGTCATCTAGCAGTCAAAGATTGAACGAAAAATGTTAATTTTTTCTTGTTGTATTGTTTTCTTACATCACAGAAAAATCTTAACAGCCATCAATTTGAAAATCAATGATACATGAATAAAGTAGCATAATAGAGAATATATGTTTCTAAGCAGAACATTAATAAAGTCCAATGATACAAGCCATACATAACCAGAAGCTTTTAGTTACCTTTCTCCATATTATCTTTGTATTGCAGAACATTAATAAAGTCCAATGATACAAACCATACATAACCAGAAGCTTTTAGTTACCTTTCTCCATATTATCTTTGTATTGAAGAACAGACATAGCCTTCTTAGCTATAGAATGTTTCAACGAAATGGAACTCCTCAATCCAATGTGGAACACGGAAGCATCACCATTATCCTCACAACCTTGAAGATTGTCAAGTGATGCTGAACGAAAGGACAACAAGGTAAATCATCAGTAGTTTCAACATAGGAAGTACAAATATATATAGAACATCACGTCGAATTATATATCCACAATGAAAGAAACAGGAAACAAATAAGAGTTGACTAAAATTTTCTATCCATGGCTGTGGATAACATGTCCCTTTAGCCTTCTGATTATACAAAAGGGTGCATATAGTACATAAATTAGCAGAGCCCACAAGAGAAACTATTGTTTGAAAAAGGTAAGTCTAGTGGAAACTCATAGTTTAGTTATCTATAACATATTATGAATTCTCATGGAATTCAAGCTCTCCCCGCGTTTTAGAGAAAAAGTGGGACCCGCCTCTTCTCTAAATATTAAGAATAAGTTTTTTAGTGGGGCCCACCTTCCCTCTCTCTCTTTAATTAAGAGGGGTCATTTAATTAAAACTTTTGGGTTCCTTCTCTCTTCCCAAACGCCCTTCCGTCTCCTCCCTCTCAATCCGAGTTTTAGAAAAAAAGTGGGACACGCCTCTCCTCTAAATATTAGGAATAATTTTTTTAATGGGCCTACTTTCCCTCTCTCTCTTTAATTAGGAGAGGCTCATTTAATTAAAATTTTTGGATTCCTTTTCTCCTCCCATACGCCTCTCCGTCTCCTCCCTCTCAATCCCGCGTTTTAGGAAAAAAGTGGGACCTGCCTCTCCTCTAAATATTAGGAATAATTTTTTTTAGTAGGACCCACTTTCTCTCTCTCTTTAATTAAGAGGGGCACATTTAATTAAAATTTTTGGGTTCCTTCCCTCCTCCCAAACGTCCCTCTGTCTCCTCCCTCTCAATTTTTTTAGTCCATCCCATACGCCCCTTCCACTCCTCTCTCAAATTCTCTTTTTTTTTCCACCGGCCCCTCCGCCTTCTCTTCTGTCTCATCCTTCTCAACCCAGAAATAACGCATAGCGTCCGATGGTGGCGGTGGTAGCGGGTTAGAGAACGAGGTGGCGATGGAAGTGGGCAGCAGTGGCGTGCAGTAACTGCAGTTTCACCACCGCAGATATCAAAGAAGAGCCTACGGTCTCTGTGCGGGGATGCGGTTCCTTCTCAATAGTATAGTGCCTTCTTTTTTTTTTATCTTAGTGTTATTTGATTTTATGCCGTGAGTTATTTATTTAGTATTAATATTTTATTTTTTAAGGCTCCATTTGGTTCGGGAATTAGTAGGAACTAGTTATACCGGGGATAGGTACAAGTATGGATTTTTGTAGGAACAAGAGTATTTTTTTGTTTGGGTGAAATTGTGAGTATAAGCTGGAACTAGAAAAATTGCGTTTGGATGGTTTTTGGGAATAAGAGGAATAGTTAGTAGTTATAAATAGAAAATAATAATATTACCCCTATAATTGAAATTATATTTTTAAATTTTAAATATATAATTTTAAATTAAAGTCCTAAAGTTTTAAGTTTTAAATTTTAAAATTAAATTTTAAATTTTCAATAATTTAATTTTAAATTTCAAAGTTAAAACCAAATTAAAATTCAAAGATATAAAATAACAAATTTATAAAATTTAAAAACTAAAAATATCAAATTTAAAATTTAAACTTTAAAAATTAAAAATTTTAATTTATAAATTTTAAAAATTTATATTTAAATTTAAAATAAAACACCTCTCTCTCTCTCTCTCTCTCTCTCTCTCTCTCTCTCTGCCTTGTAGCAGGGGGTGGAACAGGTGGGAACAAGTGTTCCCACCCATACCGGGTTGTACCCGGTACAACCCGGTTTGGTGGGAACACTTGTTCCCACCAAACTTTTTTTTTGTTTGGGTATAAAGGGGGGGATATCCCCCTTATCCCCCCCTTTATACCCGAACCAAACGGGGTGTAAGAGACTTTTTTCTGAACTATTTTGGATTCAATTCGTACCCTTTTTTACCTTTGTTTTCTGCCTTTTTTTTTTTTCTGTTAGATTTAATTTTGTAGAGTAAACTCTATGGATAAGTCCCTACATTATTTGGATATTACAACAAGTGTGCTATTACCAACAAGATCAACTGCTTTCTGATCAGGTTTCAAAAACTTCATCGAAATCTAAAAATACAATAATGTATCCAAAATTTGAAAAAATAATTCCCAAAATGTAGTTATATATTGATGTTTCTTCTTTACATTTGTATTTGTTTATTTAATTCGCAAATTCTAATATGATAATTTTGCCTTTGTTTCTTTATGTAATTTACAAATTTTTACTATGATAATTTCTATCCGCTGCATCGCGCAGGTCTCTACACTAGTCACCATTAAGAGTTAAGGGTGCAGGTTAGCTTCAAATTTATACTCTGTAATCTACACTGATTCACATCACCACGATTGGATCTCTAATAAGTACAATGTGAAAAGAAAAATTAACCATATTGAAGTCAGGGTTCAGTTAAATGCCAATTATTCAGAGAATTTTAGATTTTTATGTATGCATGTATTGATGTCTGCATGTATGTATGTTGAAGGTTAGGGATTTGGGAATTGGCCTACTAAGGTTTTATAAAGGATAATAAGAAGAAAGCAATCAGAAAGTGTGATATCAGTGTAGGATTGGCTCAAAGAAGTTTTTGGCATAATGTCAGATAAGAGACAATAATGCTGTAGTTCCAAATATAGAGAAAGAATACATTTCATGTCTAAAGGCTAATATATCTTTCCACATCGATAGTCAATTTTGGTTTATGTTTTCTGGACATTTTACATAAGCTGGATAAAGGATAGTATCCAATTCTGCATAATTCTCTCAACACTCCCTTTCCTACATAATCTCCATCTCTCTGTGAAAAAAATAAAAAAATAAAAAAATAATCTGAGACTCTTCTAGATACATATAGGTTATTACTGTTTGGGGCACCAGGCAAACCATCAGTATTAGCAAAATATTAATCTTTATTTAGAGAGAGATG
>NW_017892251.1:0-6273 GCF_001540865.1 Ananas comosus | reverse complement strand
CGCCCACATCAACTGCAATGGATGGGAGACGGCACTTTCCGCCATAACGAGTCGACCGGTGCCATCCCACACTCGCATGATAGCTATTGTTTAGCGAACTCGGCATCGGCAGGTGCTTACACCGACGTCCGCGCTTGTAATCAATGCACACCGCCGAACATATCTTCCACAGGTCTAATGGTTCTCTCTGTTTGCCCATCCCGTCTGAGGATTGAAAAGCGGTACTGGGGAACTCGAGTCGTGTGCCAAGGGCCTTGCCTGCAGTTTTTCCCAAAAGTGTGAGTGATACTTGGGTCTCGATGATATACAACTCGGACTTCGCACCACAGCGTAAACCTCCACAGATCTCGTCGAGGTATACTTGCGGCGAGCTTATCACCGCCAACGTATTGTGGATCGGCACGAAAGTGCGGCTTGATTCGTCAAGCGATCCCAACAATTACCCAAATCGCGTCGTGGCCACCCGTCGACCCCAGCGAGCGGAGTTCGGTCCCGACGTGTTGCGAGAGGCGGAGGAGAAAGTCCACCTTGCTCGCAAGAGATTGCTCACGGCGCAGTCTCGACAGAAAAGCTATTCAGATAGGCGCCGTAGAGATCTGGAGTTCGCGGTGGGCGACCGCGTGTTCTTGAAGGTTTCGCCGATGAGGGGCGTGAAAAGGTTTGGGGTGCGAGGGAAGTTGAGTCCTCGTTATGTTGGCCCCTACGAGATCCTGGAGCGGATTGGGACGGTGGCTTACCGGCTTGCGTTGCCACCCAAGCTTGCGGGTGTGCACAATGTGTTCCACGTCTCCAATCTCCGCAAGTACGTACATGATCCTGAGCACGTCTTGGTCTACGAGCCGCCGGAATTGCAAGGAGACATGAGCTACGAGGAGTTTCCGGTGGAGATCCTAGCTCGAGAGGTGCGTAAGTTAAGAAGTCGCGAAATCCCTTATATTCGAGTCCGGTGGAGCAGTCATAGCGATCGTGAAGCCACCTGGGAGCTCGAGGAGGAGATGAAAGCGAATCATCCTCACTTATTCGGGGATTGAGCTGAGGTATGAAATTAAAGATCGATTTGGTATCGTCGAGTTCGTTTCGAGGACGAAACTCTTTTAAGGTGGGGAGAATGTAAGGGAAGTGAATTCTTGAAATCCGGGGATTTGACTTCGTTGGGAATCGACTGATTGTCGAGTGTGTAAGCTTCGGAGAGTCCGAAGGTGGTTATAATGCATAAAGTGCATAAAGTGCATTGAGGAAATGTCCGCGAGAGTACCAGTGCAAAAGCAGCACTGGAGCAGAAATGCTGTCACACCCCGGGACCGATACCAATTTGGCCCGACCCGAGCACGTCAAACAGACGCCGAACGGACAGAGTTTCCCCTATCCGCCCAAGGCTCATCACATGTACAAATTCAAACAAGAAATGCACTAGCGGAAACATACACAAACGGCTTACACGAGGGTAAGCAATAGCCATTAGTGAAAGAAAGGAAAACTAAACATCTATAAGTGCTATGATTCAATTTAGATCATATACATACATCCAACTTGTAATTTTATCGATTTCCTACATTCATTACATCATTTCATCATGTCTTTCTTACATCACATTTACCTCAAAATACACATTGCATTCTTTTCTTTACATCATTTACCATCATATACAAAAGATGATCATAGGGTACTTTGCTACAAAATGAAACCCAACTTTGGTGGCCTCTATCTAAGGCGCATACCTTTACCTTCAGTCGTGGTCGCCGGCTCGCTCGGTCCCCGGCTCTGTGAGAAATAGTTGGTGAGAACTACAACAATAAGTTCCAGTGGGTGTCGGCCTCAACATTCACCGACTTCCCATTAGACTAACTCGAAGCATAATAGAAAGATCAAGCGGATATATAACCAATCTATAACATGATGCTAACTATTGTCTAAAAAAACAAGAAGTCTGACTTCAACATTAAACATTGCAGACTAGAAGTTCTCTTCGTTCTTTACATTTAACTTTTTTCTTGTTCTTTAGGCACTGTGCTTTGCTCTTCTAATCTTTGTCTTGTTCTTAATTCTCAAAGGCTAACCCGGGGCGTATCGCCACATTAACTTGCTTCCATTAAGTCCATACATTTCGAGGAACTCACAGCATAAGGATGTCACGCCCCGGGACCAGCGGAAGCCCGCCCGGCACAGTGCCCAGACCCGCCATGCGTCTAAAACGCATAAGGCGTCTAAACAACAACATAAATAAAAGCAATAGTACAAGACCATCTAGGAGTATCAGAGCAATATCAATGTCTTAAAAGCTATAACAAGGGATAAAGTTACTTCACTTTCCTTCCTTCTTTTCCTTCTTTTTCCTGTTTCTTCTTCACCTTCTTTCCCTTCTTTTCCTTCCTTTCTTCCTTTCTTCTTCTTCTCCTTTGTCTTCTAGAGAGAGAGAGGGAGAGAAGAGAGTATGAGAGGGGGTGAAATGAGAGAAATATCTCATTTACCCTCATAACATAACCATTGGGCTGCAAAAATGCTAATAAACCCCTCAACTTTCACTATTTCACACAGCCTGGACTGGGCAGTTTTCGCAGGCAGAGACCGGTCTCCCCGAGCAGGGACCGGTCCCCGAAGGTCCACCCTGCGCAGCCAGAGCTGCCGCGCGCAATGCATCCGGTCTCTCTCTGGTGGGACCGGTCTCCGGGGGACCGGTCTCTCAGACAGAGACCGGTTCCCGAGAGCTGATCTTCCAGGACTTAGCCGATTTTTCGGCTATCTCATTTCATATGCGTTCGGGGACCGGTCTCTCCCACCAAGGACCGGTCCCCGAGAGCTCAAAAACTGCAGTTTGCAGATTTTTTGATTCCCTAGCTCTCGAAAACCTCCCATAACTCACTTTTAATCATTTTAACACTCTCGGACTTTCCGAAGTGTACCATCCTCGCACTTTGGTCAATTTGACTAAAGTTCGATATTTGTTTTCTGAATTTTCGGTATATTACAAATGCTCTCGGGGACCGGTCCCTGGCAGGGAGGGACCAGTCCCATCGGGCTAGGCTGCGGGGGTCTCTGATGAGATCGGTCCCTGGCAGGCAGGGACCGGTTCCCGAACGTTGGCCCAGCGAGAGAAGCCGAAGTTTGGCTAAGTCCCGAAAGTGTTGCTCTCGGGAACCGGTCTCTCGGACAAGGACCGGTCTCCCGGGGACCGGTCTCTCAGGCAAGGACCGGTTCCCGAACGCGAAATCCCCTCTGCCTAATTGTGCAGCTCTCGGGGACCGGTCTCCCCGACCTGGGACCGGTCCCTCACTGCGAAAATGCCCAGTGAGAGGCTGTGTAATAAGTGGAAAGTTGAGGGGTTTATTTGCAAAGTGGCTTATAAGAGAGGCTAGGGGACCCCTCTCCCTCTAAGTTGCTCTCTTCCTCTCTCACACTCTTTCCCTCTCTCTCTCTAGAAAGGAAAAGAAAGAGAAGGAGAAGAGGAAGAAGGAGAGGAAGGAAAAGAAGGAGAAAGAGAAGGAGAAGACTAAGAAGAAGAAGAAGATCATCTTCTTCTCTCCCTCTTCAAGCTTGGAGCTTGGTATTGAGGTAAACCTCAAACCCTTTAATGGCGGATTTTGGAAGCTAGGGTTTTATAGCTTGGAATTGGTTCAAATGGAACCTATTGAAGCTAGGGAGAAGGTTCGAGCTCGAAATCGAAGCTCGCACCGCGGATTTCTCCAGTATCGAGATCTAGGGCTTCGATTTGGGATTTTGGCAAATCTAGGGTTTTGATCTAATTTGATGGGTCGCAAACCTAATTGCTAGGTCTCTGAACGCGTCGGCGAAGACGGTTCGTCGATCCGTCGAGTAGGTGCGAAGTTATCGCCAAGAAGACCTTCGGAGCTTCGTTCTCGCTTAGAAGGCCAACGAGGCGTCGATAAGTCGGCGAATTGCAGTCAAAGAGTCACGGCATCGCCACAAGGTGGGGGAGTGCCATCCCGAAGCAGTCGGGCTACTCTTTATGTCTGAGTATCGTCATCGATCATTTACATATTGTGATATAGCATTATAGGGTGTTAAATGTGATTGTGCATACCCTTGCATGCTAGTGATATTTTAGGTTGTGGATACCATGAATGAAAACCTAGTATACATGAGTTGAATACTATGAGATAGTTCGCCCTATATATATGATGAATATGTTTATGTGAATATGAACCTAGCATATTGGAAACTAGTGTATCAAGAACTTGTCAAAGGAACGAGTGGCATCTAGTTAACCTTAAAACATTGAACGAGTGGCATTAAGTAGTGCAAGAGTGGCATGAGAACACTAGTATAGTTGAGATATTATGTTGCTATCACCCCTGGTTGGGCTAGGGTGTTCCTAATTCATGAGATTGGATCGAGCTCACTTAGCCTGTCTGCACCTGTGGAGGTAGCTCCTCGCAGGTAGTGCACTCCGGAGTTTGGCACGCGAGGGGGCCAGTGTAGTGCCCTTGGACCAGTGTAGTGTCCGCAGGCGGTCTCGGGGTAGGTGAATAGCTAGCCACTTCCCCTATGAGACTTCGAGACGTGAGACTGTGAGCGAGCCCTGCGTTCGCCGAGAGATTGGGTAATCAGATGAGTGACATTGTTGTTGAGCATAATAGTATAGCAGCCAGCCTTCTTACTATGAGTTCCATGCATGCATCGCACTGGATTGAGGCATTGATAGTGTAAGGAAGTGAATTCTCGAAACTCGAGGATTAGACTTCGACTAGAATCGACTATCCGTCGAGTGCGTAGGCTTCGGAAAGTCCGAAGGTGTTTATAATGCATAAAGGGCATTAAAGAAGGGTCCGTGGGAGCACCAGTGCAAAATCTGCACTAGAGCAGAATTGCTCTCGGGGACCGGTCCCTGGCAGGGAGGGACCGGTTCCATCAGGCTGGGCTGCGGGGGTCTCTGATGAGACCGGTCCCTGGTGGTTAGGGACCGGTTCCCGAACTGTAACCCCCGAGGTTTCGAAAGAAATTATCGAACTTTAGCTAAAACGACTAAAGTATGCGAACAAGTTGGATGGACGACTTTCGTTCGGTATTCCAACAAGTTTGGAAGAGTAAAAGTGGTTCCAAAGGAGTTGGAAGAGTTTTGGCATCGAACGGCGCGAAAGAGAGTGAAAACGAAGTCAAAAATGACATTCTGGACGCCTTGTACCGGTACAAGCCCAATGGTTGTACCGGTACAACCAGCGAAGTCCGAGGCTTGGAGCTGCCAGGCCTTGTACCGGTACAAGGGGTCTTGTACCGGTACAAGCACTGCGCAACCGAGGAAATGAGCTCTCCGGTTCGCGCTCTGTTGGGCTGTCTGCCAGGCCTTGTACCGGTACAAGAAGCCGCGTACCGGTACAAGGAGGTCGAAACAGCAGGATGAGTTGCAGATTTTGGAAAAACAGAGGGGCTTAGTAGGATATTGTTACAACTTGTGAGGAGGGGTTATTAGAGAGAGTATTCCCTCTCTCTCTCCTACTCCCACAGCCCCCTCTCTCTCTCTCTGTTCGTGCCCAACCGAAGGAAAGAAAGGAAAGAGAGAAAGAAGGAGAAGAAGGAAAAGAGAGAAAGAAGGAGAAGAAGAAAAAGAGAAAAGCAAGGAGAAGAAGAAGAAGATCTTCATCTTCATCCTCATCTTCATCTTCTTCTCATTTTGAAGCTTTTGGAGAGGTAAGCACCTTGCTCCTCTCATGGTGGATTTTGGTAGGGTGGGTTTTGAACCCTAAAGCTTAGAGATTTAGAGCTTCTAATGTATTTAGAACCTTGTAGAAGCTTAGAACACATGAAATCCATGTTGTTCTTCATAGTGCTCTAATGGTGGAATCTTAGGGTTTGTTCTAAATGCCCTAGGGATGATTCTAATGAGATGGAAACAAGTTTAGAGAGCTTCTTGGGTGGTTCTAAGCTTAATTATGCTTAGCTATGAGATCAATCCCAAGAAACTTGATTATGGTATTGTTAGGGCACCGAAATTGGGGCTTTTGCCCTCGGGTGTTTCTAAGGCAAATTGGCCTTGTAGAAACCTAATTGGGTACCTAACGAACGCGTTGGTGCGCTCGGTTCGGCAATCCGATGAGCGTACGCGAAGTTATTGACAAAACGGTCGGTTTTGGTACAGATAGCCGCAGCACGCGGAATAAAGGTCTAAAAATCATGAGATCGGAACCGGAGCACCTTGGAGTCAAGGAATAACTTCCGGAAAAGACGGATCGCGATTTGGAGGTCGTTCGCTAAGTCGCGCAAGAGTTCGGGCCAAACCGGGCAACGGTTGCCGCGGGAGGCCGATTGCAAGTGTCGACA
>NW_017892250.1:0-6293 GCF_001540865.1 Ananas comosus | reverse complement strand
CTTAATTAGTTTGGTATTGAGGCCTATCTAACGCTATTAAATAAAATGGAGTTGTGAAAAAAGCATATAGGGATGGTTCTGCGTTCTCCAATGGGACCGCAAAAAATATATTGTAACCGACTCATCGCGATATGCGGAACGCAATATTACGTACGGAAACAAATATGGTATTTTTCGAACGTATTTTCTCACCGCACGTAACGCAATCTCCCGGCAATGTCAAACGAAGTCTAACTATATCCAACCAAACAGTTCTTAATAAGAGTTTCAGACATATACAACAGAAAAGAAAAAAGAAAAAAGAAAAAGAAAAAGAAAAAGAAATCTATATCTATATCAAAATGATCGATCGATCTAATGGTTTCGGGAAGGTCCCCATACATTTTTACCTTGTACTACTCTTCGGTTTATTACTGCATGCAATTAATTATTACTCACTCAAAATCACTGCATGAAAAGGAGACAACGTGTGAGTCCACCATACGAGAGATCCTCTGTGTAGGGCTGGCAAACGAGCGAGCCGGCTCGCGTTCGACTCGTGTTCGGCTCGATATTCGGCTCGCTCGAGCTCGACTCGAAATTAAATGAGCCGAGCTTGAACAAAATAAAAGGCTCGAAATTCATTTCAAGCCGAGCTTGAGTATTACTCGGCTCGTTCGAATTAGGCTCGAAAAGCTCGAAAGCTCGAAATATATATATATATAAAATGTATTTTAATTATGTATAGGCTTTAATTTAATTTGGGCCATTATTGTTGGCCCATAAAATAAACCTAACAAGTACAACCGTGCAATTGAGCCCAACTCTAAATTTACATAACACACTCCCTCTTTCAGATTTTCACTGTTGCACATAACCTTAAAACATGATAATATTCAAATTTTCAAATCCCTAATTTTTTTCCCTCTCTCTCTCTCTCTCTCACTCTCACCCAGTCAGACAGTCACCCTAGCTCACATTTCTTACAATTATTTTATATTTTGAACTATTGAACATGTTGTATCAAATTATAGGTAATGTACTATAAAAATTAAACTATTGATTATATTATGTCGAGAATTTCAATCGGCTCGTTTAGAGCTCGAGCTCGGCTCTACTCGAAATTGGACTCGCTCGAGCTCGGCTCGAATTAATTTCAAGCCGAGCTTGAGCCTAGATTTAGGCTCGAAATTAATTTCAAGTCGAATTTGAGCTGACATAAGCTCGCTCGAGCTCGGCTCGTTTCCACCCCTACCTCTGTGGGTGCATGCACTATGCAGTAGCTGCGGCACATCCTATGACAGTGTGTGTGCCTATCACTCCATTGCTGTATGATGTTGATCGCATTGCTTTTTGTCAAACCAACATGGAATGGTATTTATTTTGTTGTGCACTCCTGGCCCCCCTCTCAGCATTTGTTGCACTGTTTTGTGGTTGTGACCTGTGCTTCTTTTTTTTTTTTTTTTTTATTTCTGTTTTTAAATCTCTATGTATCACTTCGCACACGACTCCCCCCCCCCCCCCCAATCTAAATTTTTCATTCGAAGCGGCGATTTGAATTCGAGACTACAGTTGAAAAGGTACATGCATATCTATTAACTATCGCGATATGGCTACGATTTTAGTCACATATCGTATATAATGAATCTGGTCAATTATCGATCAGCTGTATTAATTAATTATGGTCAACTTCAACATGCGTTTGTCATAGTAATAGCGATAGCTGATTACCGTCGCCACTTGTCTTAATTTAGGATCCATTTCACAACTTGCCTAAAATTTTATAACTTTGTAAATAAATTGTGGATTAGCGACCTGTGAGTGGACATTTAGAGTCGTGTGATATGATCAATTAGTTAGCTCTGAGAATAAACGTGTAGTTAGAAATGTATAAATCATTAAACCAACATGCATGTATCAGTATTAATTATATATAGGTCAAGTTATTTTTTGGGTTTTCATTTTTCTTTTGATAATATTTACTATGTTTCAAATACTCTTAATTTAAATGTCCTTATATTTTTTTGATTCAATTTTGTTTTTTTAATAGTTTTTAGGTCATCAACTAACGTAATTTGAGTTTTTATATTAATTTATTTTAATAGATACACTGAAATTAAATTAAATCCACTATGCGTCTTCTCTTTTTTTATTTTTGGCCATACTACATAATTATAATCAATTAAATTCGTTGTTATTAATAATTACATATAAATCTATGTTAAAAAACAAAAATAATTTATGTTTGTATAAAGAGCGCTTGCAAATTGATACCCCTTTTTATCTTAAAATCCATTTATATTTAAATGCCCTTATAGATTTTTCCGGATTCCGTTTAACATTTTAAATTAATTTAAATTTCATAAAAATAGAAAATGAACTTTAGATAAACACACTATGATCTACTAATTACTCACTTTCTTCCAAATTACCATGATCTTATAATTATATAAATATTTAGTAATTTTATCACAAATTTATAAGTAATACTTATTTGGGGTGGTATACTATTATGGATTCACAAGCTAGGGATTAAAAAGTAGATAGTGAATATTATTTCTCTCTCTCTGTCTCTCTCTCTCTTCTCTCTCTATCATATAGATATATATATAATCCATTACGTCTGGTCGGTTCTTCTTCTTCTTCTTTTTTGATTAACAGGGAGCGCCCTATTGAAGACGTGACAAAATACTGCCATTACAATCTTTTGTATATCCAGCTCACAACAATTCAATAGCCATGCATTCATATACTGAGCATATATAATCACATAGTGAAGCTACGTACAAGTTGACATATACACTGATATTTTATGTATATATATATATATATATATATATATATATATATATATATCTTACACTAGAGGCCCTCTTCTATTTGTAGATAAGAATGCAAGATGGTCCACTCATTTACTAGCTAGGGCTTGTTTGGTCCCCCTACTCGCGCTGCTTTTGCATGAATCGGGGCCAAAAAGTTTTTTGTTTGGTTAGTGGTTTCGTACTGATTCAAAGGCCACAAAATTTGCGCAGAAGTAAAAGGTGTGCTTTGAAGAGAAACACTTAAAAGTGTAATGTTCGTCTCCAGCGATGTGCAAACACTATATTGTAGTTGTTTGCGAAAGCAAATGTACATATTTTTTTAAGGAGCACTCGGGAGCTTGATCTCTTACAAAAAAATGTAAATGCATATATACCATGCACGGGTTTTGATACAAAAGAAAACCCTACACAATCGACCAAAATAACTACTTAATTGTCACATTTTTTTGACTCAATCTCCGTGAATGAAAATGAAGCGGAGACTATAATTATAACCAAACACTACAACAAATTTAAGTTATAGGGACACATGTTTGGGACACTTTCGAGTAAGTGTCTCATTTATCCTAAAACTTAAAAAAACATCTACTAATGCCTAAATATAAAGCCCAATCCAACCAAAAATAAAAGATTACTCTACTCAACCTACCACACCGGTCCATTTGGCCCGATTACAAACAAAAAAGAAAAAAAAAAAAGAAAAATCAATTACTATCTTTTCTTCTCTCTTCACTCAATCCATTGAAATTCTAGATGAAGAGCCTTTCCTGTCGTCCTCCTCTGCCACCGCAGCCAACGAGATAGAGTTTGGGTGGTTGCTAAATGCTTAAATAAGTGTTGGTAAATTAGCAGCACTCTTTTAGGTTATAGCGACACTCTTTAACTGTCACTATATACCTAGCGACCCCACATATAGCAACATTTTTTAAAAGTGTCGGTAATTTTAGCTAGCAATACTTTTTTGACATATACCTATATTTAAAAGTGTCACTATATACCGTTTTTGTTGTAGTGAAAGTGAAGTACAAAAGTGTGCGATCTATCAAAAAATCCTAGCCCCGAACTACACACAGTCCTCTCTCTCTTACAATATGCTACACCATATTGCACACACGTACAAATCCATCAGAGAAGAGCCAATATTTACCATAATTAAACTAAAATTAATTTCAGTCTAAGATTGGAAATAGTTCTGATTTGACTAAAACCTAATAGGATAAGAAATATTCATAATAAGATTAGGAATAATTTCTATAATATATATTAAAAACTACTGTGATTAGTATTAATACCAGCTTATCTAAAATGGTTGATAAAAAAAGAATAGATCTAGAAAATCCTCCGACTCCTAAAATCGAGACACTTCTAACAAATGTGAACAGCGGAACAAACAGTTTACACAGTACTAGCTAGGGACCACATCCTATTAAATATAAAAATATATAGACATCGTTCTCTAATAGCTTAATTAAGCTTTTAGATCTAGTACAACGATTGTTTTACATGGTTTCAAAACGGAAAACCCTGAGTTTGAGTTACGCCAGACTTTTAGCATTATTAATTTTCTTTTATTTAAATCAAGTCCAATTTCGAGTCCAGACGTGAGGGGGAGTATTAAATATAGAAATATATAGATACAGTTCTCTAATAGCTTAGGTTTTTAGAGTACGTACAACGGTTGTTTCACACATCCCTGTTAAAATTTTGTTCTCTTGTTTGGTTTTTTTAGCATGTGTGGGAATTCATCATGAGATTGATTCAACAAAATATACAGTTGACTAAATAGGTTTCTATATTGAAGTTGAGGCAAGTCATTTTCCTCAAAGAGGTTATGAGGAAAGGTAGAGTCATCATCTTATTAAAGAGATGAGACAAGTGTCAAAGCAACTTACCTAACAATTGTCTTGTTTTTCCTTATGGGGTTTTAAAGTGTGAAAATGCCCTTCAAAAGATTTTGAAAGATCCTTGTCATTTTATTGCTTTCAGAAAGAGAGGCAGGAGATGTTCAGACTCAGCTGTGGATTAATTAGACAACTTTTTGCCACAATGGTTTAATTTTTGTTCTTAGTATGACCCCCAGGGATTTGACCCCTTTTTTGCATTTTATTTTCGCATATTAGTCCTTAAAAATATAGTTATTTACATATAAATCTCCCGAAACCGTCATAAAATGCACGGCCTATCTTCAAATGCATGTTAACCTTCAAACTGGGGGATATCAATCTTTTTTTTTTTGAGAGATAGGTAGTACGCTACCCGCTTCATTTATTTCATTTAGAAATAAACTTAGCTGAAAATGTGAATCAAATAGGATTCGAACTTGGGACATCGGATATATACCAACCACCTGTATGTAGATAAGTTCATTACCATGTAATTAACTTACTATTTTTTTCCCTAAAAAATAAAAATATTTTATTTTTTTATGCATATTAGTCTTTGAACAATTAATAAAGTTATGCTAAGTTAACCACAAAGTTAACATAATGCTTTGCCTTTATAAAACTCAGAGTTTCTAAGGGTAACTATGCAATAATAAAAAAAAAAGTTCTAGCTTTGTGATTCTAGCATATCTACCAATGGGCTAACATGTAATTTACTAAACTTTAGGGAGTAATATGCGAAAAAAAAAAACCTTTTCCTTTCTAGAAGGAAAAGGTGACCACTCCAATTGAGTAATTGTGTTGGGCCATCCTTTTCAATTAAGGAAAATAAATAGTTTTAAAAACATTGGAGTAATCAAACAGTAGACCCCCTGACCCCACCACTCTTATGATTCTTCAATCATGCATGGCCTATCATTAATGGCACATATATTAGGTGTTTTTCCTTCATTTTCTTCTTTTTAATAACTCTTGTTTATTCGCGAAGGAAACATAGCTAAGCGCCTGTTTGATCCCACTAAACAAATATTATTTACAATAATAAAGTTGTTGAAAAATATTAGTAATTCTTATAGTAGAAAAAACCGATGATTCAGATTAGAACTTCTAATGTAAATAAAGGCGGTTAGAGATTCGTTGGACTAATACTTTACCTACTTAAAAAATTTTACAACTGTTTACTTACACTGATGTTGACAGGTTCTTATTAGTTCTCTCTAATTATTATAAGATAAATATTACTAGTACATCGTTACAATTTGAAACTCTTTAAATTTCTAGTATTTAAAAAAAATAATTGTAATAAGACGCGAGCCCTATGAGCGCTAGCCCTTGGATATGTACCAGCAATATTTAGGGGTGTAAACGAGCCGAACATGAGCGAGTTGGGGTCGGCTCGTTTATTAAACGAGCCGAACATGAGCTGACTCGTTAAAGTATCAAGCCGAAAAATTCAGCTCGTGTTCGGTTCGTTTATTAACAAGCCGAATACGAGCTGGCTCACGAGCTGGTCAACGAACAATAAATTAAAAAAGATTAGATTAAATATATATAAAAAATAAATTTATAAAATCTTATCCATTAGATTTTGATCTAATAGTTGAAACTT
>NW_017892249.1:2348-6301 GCF_001540865.1 Ananas comosus | reverse complement strand
CGGGCTACAGTCTCTCTAGCAGCAGCGCTACTGACTAGGAGGTCCTCCAGCCTTCATCTGCGGCTTCTGTCGGTGCGCTGCCGGTCCGTTTGCTGTGCCACATGTCATGAGGATGGGCTTAACTGGCCCCTTCAACCACGACCTCCAGCCGGACTCTCAGAGGTCAGCCGAGGTTCTCCGGACCTCCTCAGAGTGCGCCGCATTATCCCGCTCACTTAGGCTCCTACGCCACCTGCACCGGTGGAGGTGGTTGCACCCTGAGGGTCGTCCTCTGCACTCGACACATCTCGGACGGCGCCTGCGGCAGCACCACAGGAGGAGGCGATTGCGGCACCGCTAGTTCGGGCGCCTACGGCTGGGGCAGTTTTTCCCGTGATGGTTGTTGGAGAGGCGAGGGACAGACTGATGAAGTGCCTCAACGAGTTTAGGAGGTGCAGTCCCCGGATCTTTGACGGAGAAAAGGTCGACCACTGGATCGTGGAGGAGTGGTTGATGCATATGGAGAAACTCTTTCGCGACACCTTCGTGGAGGAAAGGGATCGAGTTTGGCTCGCCACTCACCACCTGGACGGCGAGGCCTATCGCTGGTGGTTGGATCTTCAGGAGAACCCCAGCACCGACTTGGCGGCTATTACTTGGAAGAAGTTCAAGGAGCTTCTTTTGGCACACTACTTCCCGACCAGCTTCAAGAGGAAGATGGAGTAGGACTTGCACAATTTACGCCAAGGAGACCGAACTGTGGCCGAGTATGAGAGGGAGTTTTCTTGGCTTCTTCACTGCGTGCCTTTCGTCGTGCAGGACGATGAGGATAAGGCCCGCATCTTCGAGCTAGGGTTGCTGTAATACACTGAACTTTTGCAATTTGCGGAGTTCGAGTGTGTGGAATGATATGCGGAACCTTCCTACATGTTCTAAAGGGTTTAAAGATGTTTATGAATAAGTTTGAGAGTGATCGGATTGTCGGAGACAAGAAAGTGCATTGCTCATGCGAATTGGGCCATTTTTGCATTGTGTACCAGTACAGACATTATACTGTACCGGTACAGCAAGCAGCAGTGGCAGCAGCTGCGTGGCAGCAGAGAGAATTTGGTCATTTCACTACAAGATTTTTACAAGCTCCTGCTGACCGCGGCTGATGTTACAGATAAGCATTGCTGGAGTTCTAAGAGTAAGCTTCTCCCACCTTCCCCTCAATTCTTCTGCAGGGTTTTTCTCTCTCTACCGTGAAAGTCACTGATTCACGTCGATTGCCGTGTCCCGGTGATGTTTTGCTGATTGGGAGATTGAGGTGCTCTTGGAACGTGGAGGAGGTGTTTCAACTGATTTGTGAGTTTATTCTCAAGAGCTGAAATAGTCAGCCTGATAGAGAGGTAATTATTCGATTTGCTCTGATAGTTTGGGTTTCGACTATCGGATTTTGAGTGTTTGGATTTATCTTGCTTCAAACTGGAAGTTTGTCACGCCCGGGACCAGCATCGAGCGCTCTGCCGCGATGCTTGCCAGCCCGCCTATTGCAGCAATATATGGGTCTAAACAAAGTTCATTAGAAAGATAAATGAAACAATAAACTAACATATCAGAGTAAGTTATGAGCTAAGTTCTATCAACAACGGCGAAAATTAAAAAGGCAAGAGGGGAAAAAGAGACTAAATAGAACATAAAGGAGACTAATACATCATAAGTCTCCAGATACAAAAGGTTATGGGTGAGTCTCTATAACAAAGGTACAAAACTCTCACAACCTGTCCCAAAAAAATAAAAGAGAGGGGACCCCACCTCATCGCCAAGATCCCTCAGAATAGCTAAGTCGAAGCGAACCTTTTCCCGCGATCCCCGAGCCTCGGGGTGGGAAGGCTCTGAAAGAAACATAAAAATAGGGCGGCATGAGACTATAAGTTATTAAGTTCCAGTAGGCATTACTGACCTGCACCAACCGGTGCACCTAACGGCCCTCAAAAGAGGCTATAAGGATTACATAAATTAACTGCGGTAATAAGGCATAATATTAAATTGGCTACTCTATATGCCAAAAGTATGATAGACGAATTCACAGGGGAAGTACATTATCTACATGATCAGTATGCAAATAGCTTAACCAAGTCATTGCTATGACTGCAACAAAGTAATCTATGAAGTTAATATCATATGTCTCAAAGCCAGAGTACATATCGCTAGTATGTACTATCCTGACAATCCAAGGTACACTACTATCACGCCCCGGCCCAGCGGCGAGCACGCCGGCTAAGAAGAATAAGGAAAACCGGCAGATCCCGTGCCAGCCACCGCCTATTGTCTACACATATAGGGTCTTAAAACAACAATACTAAAAGCCAATAATAAAAGAATCTAGGAGTTATCAAGCATAGCTAAATGATCTAATTTGACTACAACAAGGGATAAGTTAAACTGTAAATCACTAAATAAACTAGGTAAGTAAGTCAATAGGGATCCCAAATAACAAGTCTGCTTGAGATAGGTCCAGATGGGGTCTCTATACATGGATACAAAAAGCCTCACACTCTCGTCAAATATGAAAGAAGAAGGAGTAAACCACCTAGCCAACAGGACTCTCGCGGAGCTAGACTACGCGACACCCTATTGCGCAGATCCCGTGCATCCGCCGGTGCGAAGGCTACGGGGAAAAGGAAACACATGAACAGCGGGGTGAGAATATTAAATAGTCCCAGTGGGCATGTTACTGACTTCGTGAACTGCGCACAGGCGACAAAAGCCTACAGAAGAGGTTCAGTGCACTATAAATGTAATAATTAACCCGGTAAGTAAAATATAAATTACTAATAGCATAAAGTCTCAACTTAGCATAAATAGATGAGATACGAACAGCCAAGCTATGCAGGAAGTAGATGTCTTCACTATCATAATGTTCCAATGCGAATAGAAAAAATGCCCGATGCTTACTATTCTAGTCATGTCAGTAATACTCTTAATAATCATGTACTCGGAACGTAAATATCTGAAGAGGATCACCCGAAGGCTGTCTAAGGCGCCTAAAGACCCACCCGTAGGCTGTCTGAGCCAGGTGCGGCCTATAGGCTCCGTGGCTGAGTCATGTCCCACCTGAGGATGAGCCTGGCCACGGCAATCACTTCGGCGCGCCAAGTCCGCGTACACTGAGCGAATATGTATCGCGATGGCTATCTCCGGTCGGTGCCGGCTTGTAGGGAGCGACCTTCACAGCAGTGCGACATGAAGCACAATGGACCAAGTAGTCAAACCGAGCCGTCGCAGTCGGTACAAAGTCTCATGTCTATACCATCGGCTATTAAGTAAAGTGTACCTCGTGCGCAAAGTCACTGATCTCATCATATCTCCAAATTATGGATATAGTTGATGTCAATGTTGGCCTATTCTCAAGTCTCCTATGTTGGTAGTTAATTTCTCTGTCAGTGCCCTCTTTATGACACTATGGCTCATTTTGTCCCAACATGGGTACTAAGTTCAAGAACTTATAATTCTAGTCAAATTCGAAGCATGAAACTTGATTTCCTATCATCTCATAGAATATTTGTCGCATGCATATTAACAAAGCACATTGTCTCTCTCTCTCTACTATATAGAGTAAATTTTCTTGATGCACAACATATGAGTTCTAAGCATTCAAAAACTCTCATAAATGCTACTAAACATGAATTTAAGAAGTATGAAAGCATTTAACCACTTAGGAGGAATTTCCTCCAATTTTCAAGGAAGCCAAACCCACCGAGAGTAAACGAAACCCTTCGTTTGCTCCAACGAAGATGTCCGATAGCCTCCTAGTATCCTAGAGGTACAAGAACATGCGTCACACGAACCATACGAACAACCAATTACCCAAACATTAAGCTATTCAAGCATAGGTGAGGAAAACTCACCTCTAGTGCAAAAATCTCCTCTAAAGCTCCAAAATGAAGCTAGGGCTCATCCAATCCAACCTAATGGAAGCCTCTAATCCA
>NW_017892249.1:0-1807 GCF_001540865.1 Ananas comosus | reverse complement strand
CCGTCGTGTAGTCCCTCGTTTCGCCGAACGGAGTTGTCCACGAGTCTCAAAATACCCTAAAAGTAATGAGCGAAGGGATACACAAGGATTACGAACAACGAATAGGTTAAACATTAACCAACTCAAAGAAAGGGCCAAAACTCACCTATGGTGGTGAAAATCCCTCACAAGCTCCAAATGGAAGCTAGATCCCTTCCAATCCAACCTAGATAGAGGTTCTAAAAGGATTAATTGAGCTCCAAAAGCCCTAGATCAAAAATTTCCAAACCAAACCCTAATTCCTTATTTCTAGGGTTTCTATACAAAAACCATAAAAATCATGATCAAAAGAGAAATAGTAAGCAACTAACCTTTCATGAAGCCCCAAACAAGGATCAAAACCTACTAGGGTTGGAGATCTCTCCTCCAACAAACTCAACTCCAAGCTCCCAAGCTTCTCCCATGGTGGAAATAGCACCAAAAAGCAAAAAGGAGCAAAAAGAGAGGATTAAACCTCAAAAATCTCAACCAAAAGGAAGAAAAAGAAAGAGGGGAAGAGGAGAACTCCCTCACCTTTTTCTCCACTGCTGGCAAGCCCAGGAAACACCATGGGGCGTGGGGTGTATTTGTAATAATGCTACAATAGCAAAAACACCCTTCAAACCTGAGCAGACTGCATTCTGCACTGCGTATCGGTACACGGGCCCGCGTACCGGTACACTGCCCACGAAAAGGCCAAACCCGATCCTCGGGTTGGCTCAAAACTGCCTGTGTACCGGTACATGGGCCCGCGTCGGTACAACCATCAACCATGTACCGGTACAGCCATCAACCCTATACCGGTACACAGTCTAATGAAAGCTACCCGAGAGCTAACCAAAAATCCGATTCTTCGGGTTTTCGTGCTAAGCTTTAAACCTCAATTCTCGGAACTCGAACCACGGGTCGGAACACTGTCTACGACCTACCAGAAAATCTGGAAGTGCTCAGAACACAACCCAGACACTCGAACCTCACAATTTGCAAAGGTCCAGTATGTTACATTCACCCCTCCTAAAAAGGAGTTTCGTCTGGCAAACTGCGGATCAACCCCAACACAAACTCATCCAAAGAGGATAGAGAAACGCTCTAACAGCGTACAAGTTAGACCACGAAGGTCTCGAACATGCCGAAAAGCTCCACAGCAAAAACAACCAGACCTCACGATGCCAAGACTTGGCATAGCTCAAATCAAACTCTCTCTGAAGTTCCTCGGACTCCAGCCTCCACAGCAAGGTCCATCCCTTATCCGCGCTTGATCAACAAGTCCTTCAATCGGCTCTCATGAACGCTAGTGCTCCCAAAAGCTGAATTCCAGTTTTCACCTTTCTCATCCAAGTCGAGGGTAAAACCTAGCTTATATCAATCGCTCTTGTACCAGAAGTTCCATCGAATACCCTCCCAAGGCGGTGCCTTGATTCAAGGGTATTGTCCAAAGCAAGCATCAGGGGAGGGGGTACATCTGCCACCCAACTACCACAACTCCATCGGAGTGCTCGCCCGATCAACACTTACCAAGGGAAGGTGATGCACAGTCCACTCGTAGACTCTTATTCCAATGATGATCCTTCAGATCTAAGATCAAGTCTCTTCTTGAGATAACATAACTGAGTGTAATCCAATCCAAGGTTAGTTACGGTGTAACCTTTCAATCCCATTCTATTTGCAACGTCCATCACTGTAATACACTGGATCTTAGCAAATTGCAAGATTCGAGTGTTTGATCTGTGTGTGGAGCCTTTCCACAGTTTTTGGAGGGTCGTCGATAGTGTTCCAACCCCTAGCACAC
>NW_017892248.1:5731-6330 GCF_001540865.1 Ananas comosus | reverse complement strand
TATATATATATATATATATATATATATAGTTTTGCTAGAATACTATCGGTAGTAAACGGCTCGGTTTACTACTGATTTGTTTTCGATGATAGAGCTTCCAAATTGATGATCGGCACCGTTAAACATGATCTAAACTATTTAAACTATCTGAAATCAAATTTCACACATTTTCGATATTGTTCTCTTGTCCATCAAGTGAACAGAAAAATGAATGGCCGGAAATGAATATCCTTTAAAAAGTGATGATACAATTTTTATATTTGAGATTTAGAGTCTAGATCCTATTTTAAATAGTTTAAAAATTATTTTAACATAAATTTAGTTGATTTGAACTCTTCTATACCGTTAAACGAGCAAACGCATCATATCGGCCATTAAAATTATAGATTTTGTGACCCTTTGATTGTTCAGTTAGTGATGCCAAAAAATCATGAAATTTGATTTCTAGATAATTTAAATGGTCTAGATCATATTCAACGGTGCCGATTGTCGATTTGGAAGCTTTATCATAAAAAACAAATCGGTAGTAAACCGAGCAGTTTACTATCGATAGTAGCCCAGTCAAACTATATATATATATATATATATATATATATATA
>NW_017892248.1:2394-5585 GCF_001540865.1 Ananas comosus | reverse complement strand
TAACTATATAGACTAGTTGAACTCTAATAAAACTAATTTCAATAAAGTCAATAGATTAATCCTCAAAGTAGTTTTGATTTTTTAGTACACAAGTCGTAACCTTAATTATAAAGACAAAATAGTAGTCGATTCTTTAATTGATTATTTTAATAACTTAAATTATTTAATATACAACGAATAGTTTATTTTAAAGTTAATCAAACTATACTTAACTTTCAACTCTCCCAGAGATATTTCATTTCAAACCAAACGATCGATGATCTCTATACCGTATATATCAACTCCTCATTAATTACGATGACTATGTGAGATTTCACGTAACATATAGAATATAAGAGAAATAATATCTTAGTAGCATGAATCCCGTACAAACCAAGTGGGTAAAATCTAATACCTTAGTCTTACTTTAAGTAACTAAGGTTATTAACGGCAAACAAAATATCCTTAGCTTAAGGCTAAGAGTAAGGTGAGGTCTTACCCTTACCGGTTTAGATAAATATTAGGTTAAGCCGAAACTTAGGGCTTAACTGAGTAAGGTTTCATTTGATAAGTTTTAGGAGAAAGTAGTTGTGGATGGAGGAGAGGGAAGTAATGAAAAGAGAAAGAATAAGTTTTAGGAGAAAAGACAGAGAGAATGCGTGTGGTTATGCCCTGTACGGCCAGTAAAGTTGTTCGTGTTGTTAGGAATACGGACATTTTTATTATATTTATGTTATTTTAATTAAAAAATAATATAAATATAATAAAAAATACATAAAAACCATACTTAATATTCTTTATCTATTTTATCGCTGGTGCTTTCTACCGATTTACATAGTTGACTTTTAAAACTTTTTATTTTGTATTTAAAAAATTTCAGTCTTTTTTTTTAGTTTTTTTATTAACAAATAACTTAAAAAAAAATAAAAACATAAAATTAGATTTTTATTTCATTTTCCTATTTACGTAAATACGAAGGAAGTAGTTTGTTCGAGAGAGGCGTCGAGAGAGATTTTTTTTTAAAGAGACGATGTCTAAAACCCACTTTTATAGTTGTTCGTTAGTAAGTAAGTTAGCGTACTCCTACTTCGTCGAAACTTTTAGAGCCGCTGCCTCTCCAATGCGGGAAATAAATAAATAAAAAAAACTAATTTGTCTCTATATGGGATAAACTTTCACATTTATCCATGTATCCTCCAATGCGGGAAAACCTGACACTCTACCACACCCCTAGAATGAGGCGTTATGGCATATATGATTAAGTTGAGTATTTCTCTAGAGTCAGTTCTTAACCCAGGCTGCGAAACGCAGCGTACGGTGGTGGGACCCTAAATGAAGAGGAGTTACAGGACTTCTTGGTGTTCTCGAAGTGGTCAACCGTACGTCGAAACTAGTCATGGAATCTAGAATGGCGTAGGGGCTTACTAAGCGAGCAAACCGCAAACTTGTTGTGGCCCCCCCCCAAAGTCATTCTTCGCGAATGTTAAAAGAATAAATGCTGTCAAAGTCATTCTTCGCGAATGTTAAAAGAATAATAAATGCTGTCATAGTCGTTGACGAATTGTGGCAAGGACACCTTTGAATTCTAAGGAGAGTCCCAATTGTTCCAGAATTGTTGACTGTTAGACTGGTTTGCACCTACCTAGCCGGGAAGTTAGACGCGTGAAACGTTGAGACTACTTCTATGATAACTAGTATAGAACAACGCGACGTGAAAACGATCTAGATACACCTAAACCAACGACGTTTGTTGAGGTGGACCGGAAGAAAACGAGTGGTCGGTGAGGCGTCCCTAACAACTAGCTACCGCAGCCGTCTCTCCCTGCCACGCCCGGCCTCCTTTTATTTTAAAAGAAACTAGATACGAAACGTCGCTGGACGACCCTCAATACCTTTCTCGCCTTTTCTTCTTAAAAACTTTTAGCGTGCTCGGTTTGAGTCTTAGACCCTTCTTCTTAGGAACTGTGTCGGTTATCAACCTTAAGACACGAGCCTGTGATGCAAACGACTTAGCCCAAGTTAGAAAAGAAAAAAACCAAACAAATGTTTCAGGACACTACAAAGAGATAAGATTACCCATATCAAAGGAAAGTTGACCCTCTACAAAAAACGAAACACCTTGTTTGACTTCCCGGACCCCAGAAACATGAAGAGATATTTTGTCCCAAGTATAAAAATACCCTATAGTTAAGGGTTCCCATTACATTTTTACTTTTAAAAATATATATGCACTTATTTCTATCCCTCTCAACTCCGTCCTCTCAAAATAATATATATATATATATATAGAGGTGGTCGTTTAATCCTTCTCAACTCCGTCCTCTCTTCTAGTCCTACTTATTTCTCCTCCATCTTCCTTTTGGGTTTCATTGTCTCGCAAAATGGGAACATATTTGTAGCATAGTTAGTTAATTCGGATTCGGCAAAAATTCGGTACGGGTATAATTCGGATAAAATTCGTCTTCTAATTTCTAAATTCGTTCAAAAATACGGCTAAAAAACGGATTCATCAATTATTCGGATACGTGATTTATACGAATATTATACGTTTACCAATTAAAAATTCGGGATAAAAAATTCGGCTATTAAATTAAATTTTTTTTTCTCAAAATTTATGCTATTAGCATAAATATTCATATTTTTTAAAAAATATAAGAATAAATAACTATAAAATTAAGCTAATTAAGTAAAAATTGGGAAAGAGTTTTTTTTTTTTTTGCTTCATAATGCCTATGGAGAAGGACTTGGGAGTATGGATGTTGGTTCATATCCATGTTGGCTTATATTATGTCATTAGTCCATATTGCATAACGGGGAATTGCAGGTCTTCCTATTTCTCCATCTCTATTGAGGTTTTTGAATTGGCCACCTTCGTTTAAGTGGGAAAGTAAAAACTTGAAGTAGTTTTTGTTCGATGTGTGCTGGTCACAAAAATACCTACGAGCCGACACACTATTCCATCAAATATTTATTTTCTTAGCACCAATATGTTCTAATTGCTTGTTATATATATCTTTATCAAACTTTTTGCACTTTATTTAGATAAATACTTGCTAATTTCAAAGAAAAGAGGATGTTGTGCTGTGCTTTTGGCATGGGGGTCATATTGTACCTATGACTTCTCGCTATGGCATGACACAGTGGACACAGCTCGTGCGATGAACACTTAAAAGAAAAGCGGATGTTGACCCATGCCGATCAGCACAGTATGG
>NW_017892248.1:0-668 GCF_001540865.1 Ananas comosus | reverse complement strand
ATATATGTACTTAGCATCTCCTGCTGTACATAAAATAATAGAGAGAGAGATATATATATATATATATATATATATATATATATATATATATATATATAGAGCTAGGCTCCTATGCTTTCGAAAGTATGGAAGTCGCTGTACTTGTAAGTTGTTTTCAACAATGGGACATCCAATTCGGCGATCGGTTTCACTAGACATGATCTACGCTATTGGAACTACCTTGAAACCAAATTTCATAATTTTTTAACTTCGTTTGTTTAGTAAACAAGTAGCCTCAAAATGAACAGCTGAAAATAAAAATCTCATAAAAAATAGTAATAAATGACTCAAATTTCAAATCAGAAGTATTAGCCTTGCTATTGATGTAAAGTAGAATTTTCTAGCAAATTTTCATCTAATTTGGATAGTTCTACACCGTTGAACTTAAAAACGTGCCACATCGGCCGATAAAATATTCATTTTTGAGACATTTTGATCGCTTGGTAAACGATGTCAAAAAATTATAAAATTAATTTTAAATTTTAATTTTCAGATTCATTTTTGAATTTTTAAATTTTTAAATTTGAAAAATATATTTCAAACTTTAAATTTTAAATTTTAATTTTTAAATTTCAAATTTCAAATTTTAGATTTTAAAATTTTAAATTTCAAATTTCAAATTTAAGATA
>NW_017892247.1:0-6332 GCF_001540865.1 Ananas comosus | reverse complement strand
GCTGGAATACTATTAATAGTAAAATGCTCTTTTTGCTATCAAGTTTTTAACCCTTGGATGAAAAATTGTAGGGTCAGGATGATATTAGTCGGTTAGAGTTGAGTGGTCCCCCTAGGGTTGAGTGGTCCCCACTGGATTATAATATTTAATCCAATGGTTAGAAATAATGAAAAGAGTTGATCCAAAGGCTAAAAAACTGGTAGCAACAATGAAATTTTGCTACTAATAGTAGCCCAATCCAACTCTATATATATATATATATATATATACACACTGAAATTTATTAAAAAAACATTTTTACAAGCGGATAAAATTCTAAAAATAAATTAAATGTTTGAAAAATATCTTTTCGAAAATTTTAAATTTAGTTTAGAATTATCAAAATATCTTTACAAAGGCAGATACAATTCTAAAAGCATAAAAAATATTTTTAAAAAATTTTAAAATAAAAAATTACTTTGATTCTTCAAGAGTAAATAAGATTTTTTTAAAATTTTGAAGTTTTAAAATTTTCAAAATTTAAATAAGATATATTAAAATTATCTCTATCACAAATACGGTAAATTGTAGGTATGGTTCTTAAACTATGAGACAAGATAACACTTTAATTTTTAAATTCTTTTTATTTCAATTTTTGACTCGAATTTTAAGTTATTGCGATTAAATTCTATAACCTAATAGGTAACTCAACACTGATGCATATTTAATGTAAACAAATTGTTTTGTCTTAATTTTTGGTGCATCGCCAATTACAAATAGTATTAATATTTAGTTAACAAAACTAGGTTAAAGGACTTAATATTTCTTTATATCCTTTCGCCACAACTTTATTTTGGGGTTGTTTAGTTGCAATTGTATAGTAGTTGTAACTAAATGTAAATTCATATCTGCAGTTCTGTTTCATACATTTGAATCCAATCGCTGCAGTTGGAATTGTGTGATGAGATTCAAATATAGCAGTTCGAACTACGATAAAATTGGCCACAGTTCTAACTGCAATAATTAGATAAAATAATATTAAATAAAGATAAACTTACCATTCTAATAATCTTACGAAATAGAAAATAAATTTCTTTTGTACAAGAGATAATCACACAGTCCCATATGCAAAATAATGAAATTCAGTAAATACACTGCTCAACTGCACTTCCTACTACATTCAATTAAAAAAATTTATGTAATTATAATTGTTATATTTATAACTACATGTATTTTAAATTATGTTGTATTTATAATTACATACAACTAAACATCTCCTTTATCTAACGTTAGATGACTCATAACAGCAACTGGGGCAAAAATTTGGTGGGCATCGTCAGTAGACAACGACGAGCGCCACGTGCTGTGCGGGCGCCCATCGCAACCCTCGAAAACGAAAAAAAAAAATTTGTGAGCTTCGTTTTTTTAGAGAGAGAGAGAGAGAAAGAAGCAGGTGACGGTCACGATGGGTGCCCGCGTAGCACGCGGCGCCCATCGCTACGCGGGCACCCATCGGCTCCGTTGTTTGGGGGCGGATACCCACAAAATTTTTGTCCTAAGCATTAAATGAAAAAGCGTCTTGGATACCTTTCTCTATCGTCCACCACGACTTTTTCATAACATCAGAAAAATAAAGTACTAAAGCAGCATCAAATAAGCATAGCAATGTACTGGTACATCGCATTTTCAAATTAGACCTAAATCGCGAACTATGAACATGCGAGACGCCGAAAGTGAAGGCCCAATTTTTTACGGTCGGGCCGAGATGGGCTGTTTTAACTGCGTGAGTGCCACTCGAAGCTCTATGTTCAATCCGGTTCGACCCTGTCGCGTCTCAGTCCATCACTCATCTCACACTTTGCGCGCTTTGAATATTATTCTTTTGTGAAAGATTTTCTTCTTTTTTTTTTTGGTTTTTTGTATATTTTAGGTAATGGGCTATCAAATGTTGGAAAGAGGTGGGCTTTTTAGATCTCTTTTCGAAGGCCTTCTTTTTTTTATTTCATTTTTTAGTTTTTAGCCTATTTTGGGACATGTTATTTTTTGAATTTGTAAATTATACTATAGGACCCTAATTTACTCTAATTTTTATGAGTTTGATATTTATAAATTACTGACGTAGAAATAATACAACATATTTATTGTTGTCTTATTATCAATCACAATACTTCTATTGCAGCTCTACTTCAAATCTAGAAACTAAATTAGACCGTGAGATTTAATTACAACGGTTTAAAATATTTGAATAAAAATAATAGCACATTAAAATTGGGGGACTAAAGTATCACAGTTCTATAGTTGGAGGGCCAAAGGTATAATTTACTCATTTTTAATTGTTTTCCTCCTTTAATTCTATAGCATTTACGTGTCGCGGATTCCCGAGGAGACCGTCTCCCGCGCATCCACATTTATTATTTTTTTCAATGTTGTTTTTTTTTTTTCAAATTTTCTTTTTCCAATAATAATAATAATAATAATAATAATAAAGCAAATGCATTTATGAAGGGCAGGTGAAGTGAGAGCTCACGCGAAACCCTTCAATATATCGGTTGTATATCCCCAGTTATCCGGAGCCCTGGAAACTAATCCGTACACCCGGTCCACGTAATCGGTGTACAAACTAACTACAATTCTAACTTGCAAAAATAAATAAATAAACTATTTTTATATTATATTTCTTTTATCGTATATAATATAATTTGTTTTAGTCTATGAATAAAAAATTAGGGAACAAAGTGTTAAATTTTTTTAAAATAAATAGTGTTATTATAGTATGAACAGTTTGCATTAGTCACAGAACAAATCGCTGTCTCTCGAACCTCTGCGACAAATTTTTAATTACTTTTTAGAGTAAACTTCAAATACCGCCGCGTGGTTTTGTACTTTCTCACTTTAGTGCAATGTGGTTTAAAGTGTATTAAGTTAGTGTCCTGTGATTTCATTTTTATCTTTTCGTCAGTTTTTTTCATTAATATTTCGTTAAATTATATATAAAAAACTTCAGATATTCCACTAAAATTTATCGCATATTCACTTTAGTACTCTTTAGTTTTAATTTTATCACTGATTTAACGAAAAAAATTAGTAGAATTAATAAAAAAAATAAAATCATGTGGCATTAAATTAATATATTTTAAATTACAAAATACTAAAATAAAAATATATAAAATTACAGAATCATATTTGATTTTTTTTTTTGGGTCAAATGCATACACGTCCCTGCAAACATAGCCAATTGCGGATATATCCCTGCAAAATCGAAACTCCATAAGTTATCCCTGCAAAAGTCCCAAGTTATGCAGATATGTCCCTGCAGTTAACATCTGTTAGTGAGCTGTTTGTTTTTTAACAGCGAAGTCGTGAAATGACCATTTTACCCTCACAAATATATCCCTCCAAAAGTTTTCCTATTCCCCTTCTCTTTCTTTTCCTTTTCGGACCGTCGAAGCAGACGACGGCGGCGGTGGCGCGGGGTCAGGTTCGCCGGCGACGAAGAAGAGGGAAGAACGCCAAGCACCGGAGCACTACCCGGAGCTCGTCGCCCTTAACGCCGTCCCCTCCCTCGTCGGCCTCCTCGGCCACGACATAGCCGACATCGCCAGCGACGTCGTCTCCCTCCTCACCGACCTCACCGACGCCGACGTCCTCGGTGACCACGACGACCCCGCACACGCCCTCGTCGCCGCCCTCGTCGACAACAACGCCCTCGAGCTTCTCGTCCAGAAACTTGCCCGCCTTTCCTCCGAGACCGACACCGACGAGATTCTTCTCCCTCGTCGGTGACGAAGAAGAAGAAGAGGGAAGAGGAAGGGAAAAAGGAAGAGGAAGAAGGAAGAAGAAGGGAAAAGAGGAAGATGGAAGAGAAAAAGGAAGAGGGTTCGCCACCGTCGCCGCCGTCGCCGCCGCATCTCCTCGCCGGCGACGAGGAAGAGGAAGAGGAAGAGGAGGAAGAGGAAGAAGGGTAAATACGTCAATTTACACTATACTTAACCATGGTCAAGTATTTTAACCGTGGTTAACGAAAATTTTCTAACAGATCTGGACGGCAGGGACATATCTGCATAATTTAGGACTTTTGCAGGAACAACTTATGAAGTTTCCGTTTTGTAGGGATATTTCTGCAATTCACTATGTTTGTAGGAACGTGTATGCAAATAACCCTTTTTTTTTTTAATTTAATAGTGTAAGACAATTATTGATGCATATGTAGTCGAACTGAGAAGAGGACGAGAAAGAAGCTAGTCCGGTTCACGGGCTGACGTGGTGCACGTGGTGCAAGAGAGGTTTGTGTGTGGGGTCCACACGTCATAAAATAGCAGTTAAATATAGATAGAGAGAGAGAGAAAGATAATAAAAGAATCACACACGTGCCGTGTGGCCACACGCGTGCGGTCTCCCGCCCCACGACACGGCACCGCTGCGCTCCACGTGGGGGGGGCCTCAGACAACAGGCGAAGCCCCCCTCACCCTACTCTCTCACCTCCACTCTTTCTCTTTCTTTCTCTCTCTAACATTAACACATACGACATCGACATACCCCTCTCTCTCTCTCCTCTCGTCGCTCCTCGGCGCGACACGTACTCGGCTACCTCCTTTACTGCAACACCGTCCATGTCTCCACCCAAATTATTATTGCGTGGACTATCTATTCTTATTTTTCTTTACAAAGTTATATTCTAAATATTAAATTAATACAGTTTATATATTGAAAAACTATTAGTATAAAATAATTTACAAATCTTTTTAATCATGCTTAGACACACCAATTTATAAACCGTATTAAGCAGTTAATATGCAAACACCAAAAGAAATACAGTAGACAATCATAAATTTTTATCTCAATATTATATTTACTAATATTTTTATTCTTACCCAACTTAATTTTTAACATGACTAAACTTATATTATTCGAAAGTGTCGCTAAATTGGGAGGAAGCCTACTACATAGCAGCTACACTCTACTATTTATAACAAGTCAATAACTTTTTTTTAAAAAAATATAATAAAAATATTTTTTTTATGAATTATAATGGAATGGGTAAAATCTAAAATATATTTGATTAGTTTGAGGTACTGTATTAGTAATATAACTGTTGTATTTTTTTTTTCTTTTTTTTTTTTTTGGTTAAGGTGGGACTTATTAGTGTAGAGGCGCCTCGGTCCCCGCCAAAATCTGTGTTTCGTACTCTTGTTCCTCGCGAGATACACAACCAGGGCAAAAGAGTCAAACAAAACAGAGAAGGGCGGAGAAAAAAGAGGAGAAAGAAAATGACTGGCAGGCGCCGCTGTCCGACCGTACGGAACGGTGTGGAGAATGAGCCGAGAGAGGAAGCGCGAGAGAGAGAGAGAGGACAGCAGCCGCGCATCGGTGATGCGTAGGGCTCGACGTCAGTCGCCGTGAAAAAAAGCGGAGTAACATGAAGCAGCTGGCCTCGCTGCCTACGCGACGCGGTCAAATCGTGCCGCGCGCATTCCCCCCCTCCTCCTGCCTGCCAGTCCTGCAGCCCCGACATGTGAATGATTCTGCCTCCAATAATTGACCACCTCCGCTTTGTTTTTTTTCACTACTACCCCATCACCATCGCATCACTCACCCTTCATTGCGTCATATCGTGACATAAATAACAATAATAATAGATATAATTCTTAGATCTTTAAGCTTCGTTTGTTCCTCGCGTGTATCGTGAAGGGCGTTTCGAAGAGGACGTGTAGTGTAGTCGAGTGGGAGGGGAGGGGGAGGGGGAATGGGGGGAGGTGCATTAGCAGGGGTGGTCGGAAGAGGCCGTGGGAGGTAGCCGGCGGAGATGCCGGGACCCGTGAACGAAGACCGGAGTGTGCTCGGCAGCCGTTCGAGCACGCCGCGCCAGAGGCGCCTCCCTACGACCACGCCGCCCGCTCCGTCCGCGGCGACCAAGGCGAAGACCAACCTTCGCCCCCCCCCTCCTCCTCCGCCGCCGCCGCCTCCTCCTCCTCCTCCTCTCCTCGATCTCAACCTCCCCTATCCCTTCTCCTGGGTGGTGGGCCCTCCTCCGCCCCCTCGTCCTCTCCCGTCCACCGCTCTCGCGCTCGGCCGGTATGAATATCTTATTCAGTATATCTCTCTAATGTTTGTTTGTTCGAACATATGTTTAGAATTAAATATTATATTATTTGATAAAGTGTTGCGCGGACTTTTCCGATATTCCTAATATTTTATACTTTGAGAGAGAACGGTATTTTTAATATTTCTTTATTAATAGGTACGCGTATCTGGGGCGGATCGGGCGCCGACATGAAGCTGCAGCTGCGGTGACGGTGACGGTGGGGAAGGGGCTGCCGTTCGACCTCAACGAGCCGCCGCCGCCTGCGTCGCC
>NW_017892246.1:5619-6341 GCF_001540865.1 Ananas comosus | reverse complement strand
ATGAATTTTTAAACATGGTGTAGGTAAAAAAAAAAGAAGAAGAAAGGGTTGATTAATATGAGAGAGAGAGAGGAATGAAAAAAAAATGGATCCCATCGATTTGCCCCAAACCCGGAGAGCACGGTCGTACCTTTTTCGGATTCCTTTTTCATTTAGGCTGCGTTTGGTTGGAGAACTAAATTTTGAAGAACAATTTTTATTATTTTCAAGAATATGAGATATTCGGGTACAAAATAGAACAATTATAAATTTGTATTTGGATGCATTCAAGAATATTCTAGAGGATATCTTTAGTAGCGTTTGGATAAAAAGTCTAGAATAATGTCTAAATATATTTTAAAAAATAAAATAATTAATTTATATTAGTATATTTTATATAAAATTATTTATAAAATTATTTCATATAGTAATTTATAATATAATATTTTATGTAAGAATCTAATTTAAAATAATATATTTTATTTTATTATATATAATAATTTATTTTATGTAATAATTTATTTTCTATAATTTATTCATAATATATTAATGAATAAAGTATAATACTAACAATATCCCTATATTTTTAATTAATAATTAGTATAAATTTTAATACAAATAAAAAATATATATATAATTAAATATTAAAGTATAAATGATAGAGTTTAATAAAATAAAAAATATATCAAATTTAATTAATTTATATTATATAATAAAATTTAAGTATAAATATATTATCATAA
>NW_017892246.1:0-4225 GCF_001540865.1 Ananas comosus | reverse complement strand
GGCAATTTAGTCATTTTACATCTACTATATTTTCAAAATTTTTATTTTTTCTTTGTTTTCTTTTTCTCTCTCTATCTTTCCTTTCATAATTTGGCATTTCATATAAGAAAAATTTCAAATGATTTGACAATATGATCATTGAATTTAAACTTTAAATAGTAATTTAAAATTCCTCTAATTTAAATCTCACTTTTAAATTTAAAATTTAATATTAAATTCAAATTTATATTTTAAAAATTAAGTTTCATATAAATACTTTGAAATATGATAAACAGAAATAATTATTTGAATTCTAGTCTTCTTGTTTAGGTTTGGTTTTGGATTTCGGAAAATTGGTCAGGTTTGAATTTGGATATGGATTTTTGAAATCCGTCGAGTTCGAAAATAATTTAAACAACAAATCTTACATTTAAGGACGCTTTAAATAGTAATTAGTGACGCTTTAAAGCGTCGGGAAAAATAACGCCGACGCTTTTAAAAGCGTCGGAAAAAGTGTCGTTACATAAACATGTCGGGACATATTTACCGACGCTTTAACATAGCATCGGGGAACTTTTTCCGACTCTTTTTAGAGTCGGTAATGTGTTAGGTGCCGACTCTAAAAAGAGTCGTTAATTTAAACAATTGCCGACACTCCAAAGTGTCGGTAAATTAAGAAATACTAACATATTACCGACTGTAAAAAGAGTCGTTAATTTAAACAATTGCCGACACTCCAAAGTATCGGTAAATTATGAAATACCAACATATTACCGACTCTAAAAAGAGTCGTTAATTTAAACAATTGCCGACACTCCAAAGCATCGGTAAATTATGAAATACCAACATATTACCGACTCTAAAAAGAGTCGTTAATTTAAACAATTGTCGACACTCCAAAGCATCGGTAAATTATAAAATTCCAACATATTACCGACTCTAAAAGAGTCGTTAATTTAAACAAATACCGACACTCCAAAGCATCGGTAAATTATGAAATACCAACATATTATCGACTCTAAAAAGAGTCGTTAATTTAAACAATTGCCGACACTCCAAAGCATCGGTAAATTATAAAATTCCAACATATTACCGACTCTAAAAGAGTCGTTAATTTAAACAAATACCGGCACTCCAAAGCACCGATAAATTATGAAATATCAAATAAACACGCCAATACGAAAACTTTGCAATAATGAACAAAATTATTAAAATGTTTCAACATTAGTAAACTTCAATCAACAATGTCCCAATCAAAAAATCAAAAATTCTCTACTATTGTATAAGCAGGGAATAATAGGAACAAACAAAAATTTCATCACTTTTTTATTCACAATGAATTATTAATCGTATAGCGTATATAGTGTTTTCAGTTTAAACGAATGCCCTCCGGTAATGTATATGTAGCCGCAGACAAAATGTGATGAAAAGAGTAATATGAGGAGGGCTCAACAATGCACTGTCCCACCAAAATAGTATATGTCAGACAATATTCATCCTGCAATAGCAAACAAAAATTAAAGTTAGTACAAATACTCAATTCACCAATTTTATCGTTGTAGATAGAATGTGAGGAAAAAAGAGTTTATGATTAAAACTCCAGATAGTTAGGTTACGATACAAATAGACGCATATCTTTAATTGTAGGATCATCAAATTTCTTTTCAAAAACTCAAACCCAAAGCTTATTAACAATCTCATTTTGCAGTCATTTTGCAGTCAGAAGACACTAATGGTCTGATGCAGGTCATGGACAAATGATTTGAGATGACACTACCTAGCTGGCATATTGGAACGACAATTGGGACTTTGCCTTTCCAAAACTCCTTATGACAAAAGACGCATCAGAGCAATAAAGGTGCTAGTAAGCCAATGCATGAGCAGTAAAGAAGCAATTGTATATGAGAGTTACAACATTATTATATTGACAGGAAGCATAAGATATCATTCAACTGAATTGTGACTGTCACTAATGAAGAATAGAATCTTACGAAGAAGCTTTAGCTTCCTCGAAGGAATGCAAGAAAGAGCACAAGAGAACAAACAGGACAAAAAATTACTATTGTGTTCAGTATTCACTAACAGCAATTAGCAAGGAGTGTTGACATTTTGTTGTGTTAACAGATACATTCTGAACAAGCTTATCTTCTCAAGGTCTCTAAGCAAATAATCACAGATCTGAAATTATTTCCCATGGCCTAGCTGGAATTGCAAAAAGATAGTGGATGGTGCTTCAATTAAAAAACACTGGTAAGGGATTATACCAATATCGATGGCGATCTCTCTAGATCTGTCGTCTGAATTGGAGCTTAATTTTGCCGAAAACAAGCACAAGAAGCAGCAGAGGAAAAGGAGCGCTGTGCCGCGGTTTGGGATTGAGCTTGGATTTGTGAAGAGGACCACCCGTGACAGAGAAGTTAACTGGGATACAATCAGAAAAATCTAAATACTTAAACTGGGATACAATCAGAAAAATTATATGAAATTTTCCAACAGAGGCACAATCAAATAGCGAAAAAGATAGATAAAATTACTTAAATTGGGATGAATCCAAACATATATTAAACAATATACGATCGACGTCACCTAAGGAAGCTGTGGAGCAGTGGCGATCAATCACGCGATCAAATAGGAAAATCACAGCTTTAACTCGATCGGCTTCAATACTTCAAAATGCACAGTATTTCGAAATTTGATCCACCAACAATCGAAGAGAGGCGAGGGAGATGAAGAGGAAATTGATCGAAGTTTTGTCGCCTCGATCGAGCGCCGGAGTTGATTGAAGCTGGGTGCGATGAAGGGGAACGAGCGCTGAGTTTGATGAGCAAGGGCGTCGCGATGAAGGGGATCGAGCTCGCGTTGATGAAGCTGGGCGTGGGCTTTACATCGAGTGGAGGGAGAGAGGGCGTGGGTTTGGTTTAGACAAATTCCGCAACGAATAATCGGATCGTGATAAAATCTAATAAATTATTGATAAAATTATAAAACTAACTTACAGAAATCCTTAATCCCAAAATTCCGTGGAAGAAGAATATATCAACAAATTTGTCCGGAAATAGCGTGCGAGGACTGTCCAAGCGTATTTCCTCCGCCTCCGTATGCGATTACCGCAATACACCGCGCCCAAGATACGACCGGATTCTCCTCTACGACACGAAGCGGAAGGAGGTTGACGGAAGCTTCTTCAACACCGATGACGAGAAGAATTAAATATAAAATGAAAGAAATGTTAAGGCATAAAACTAATTCTCAAAACTTACGGAGCTTTTCTTTGCTGTTAATGTTACAAAAATGTACGCTCTCAATAATTAGTACCCCCAAGCATTTATAGAGAGGGCTAAGGATCAGAACGTTGGAGTCCAACGTTCAAAACCCATATAATTAGCTACCTCCTAATGATCAGCATGCACTGGGTAACTTCCGGCACGTGAGGCGCAACGTCTTCCGCTTCTCCGCGCGAGCGGAGCGGGTGCGCGCGCAACGACTTTCCGCTTCTCCGCGCGAGCGGAGCGGGAGCGCAAAAAGAAATATTAAATAAATAATAATACATTAAATAAATAAAATAAAATAAAATAAATAATAAATAACCATTAAAGATTTTTAAATTTTTCATTAACAGGGTTTACATCGGAGTGGAGAGAGAGAGGGGGCGTGGGTTGATGAAGAGGTTCGCAATGTCCTGTTCACCCAGCGGGTTGATGAAGAGGTTCACATGCATGGTAGACCACGCATGTGAACCTCTTCATCAAGTATTAAACTAATTAATATTAAATTAATTAGTTTCACATGCGTGTCCTGTTACCCATGTGACATGTCCTGTTATTTTTTAATTAATATTAAATTAATTAAAAAATAATTTAATATTAATTTATTTATTATATTGTTGAGAGCTTGTAATGAAGTTCACGCGGAAGAATTTAAAAATAAGCTAATTAAAACCCTAATTAAAATAATTAAAAAATAATTTAATTAATTACGACGCTTTGAAAGCGTCGTCAAGATACTTATTTATTGGCGACGCTTAATCATAGCGTCGGTATATATCAAGTATTAAAGACGCTAGAATAAAGCGTCGTCTAAAAAACGTCGGTAAAAATATATTTTGTTGTAGTATAAGTTTTGTGATTGTTAGTCAGATTCGAATTCAAATCCCTAACTATTTTTTTTCTCACCAATAATTCTAATCTTTTTAATTTATATGTTTAAAATTATATTTAAAATATTTATTAGCTCTAACAGTTAAATT
>NW_017892245.1:4758-6367 GCF_001540865.1 Ananas comosus | reverse complement strand
ATAATACAAAATAAATTCGGGTTCGGGTCGGGTTCGGGTTCGGGTCGGGTACAATCAAAATCCATATCCGAATCCATATCCGTCGGGTTTCTATTTTTGATATCCATATCCGAATCCATATCCATATCCATCGGATATATCCGTTTCATTCGGGTTCGGGTTCGGGTTCGGATAAAATTTCGGGTATCCATACCCATTGACATCCCTACTTGTGGCCTATGTTGTGTAAGAGTAAGATAGTATGTAATGGTTTGTTACTATGATGTTGTATGTGGTAGTGTGGAGGAATGCTTGATATTTGCTAAAAGATTGTGTGGACCTTACCTAAACTATTATGCCTTGTGTTGTAACAAAGTACAGTGCCTTTAGAAACTTGTGATTTTACTACCAATCTTATAATATGTTTTATTTAAATATATAGTATGTCTCAAACAGATGTCAATGGTATGCTTGACTTTTTTGTCAGGAGGTTTTGTAATTGCCGTTTGAGGGAATATTCCATCAGTTTTTTTTTAATTACAAAGATTAAATTCTAGTAAAAATGGCATAATTTATGCTAAATTTTATAAATCAAACAATGTGAGGTTAGGTAGTAAAATCAAAACTTTAAAACAATGCGGGGGTGGGCGGCTCGAGCGGTCCCTCCACTCTCTCTCCCACCCTCTTTCTCTCTCTCTCTCTCTCTCTCTCTCTCTGTCTTAGGGGCCATTTAGTTAGAAGTAATTATAAATACAATGTAGTTAGTGATGCATATAGTTGGAAATACAGCAGTTACAACTACATGAATCATATTTGGTTGAATATAGTAGAAAGCGCTGCAAGTATAAATAATTTGTTTGGTTGCGTGCAGTTGAGAAATAATTTTTAAAATTTTATTATTATTATATATATATATGATGGTGAGATTACCTCCAATGTAAAAAAAAAAAAAAAAAAATTGTTTAAAAAATATTGAGGAGGTAAGCATACCTTTTATTTAAAGTTACTCTCTCCAACTGCTGTAGTTGGAATTGCGGCAAATTTGGGCGGATTTCAAACTGCTACAGTTGGACCTCCTTCTGCAATTCCTACTGTACCAGTTGGGGTTAAATACATCAAACCAAACACGAAATTTGTATTTACATGCAGTTGCAAATGCGTGCAGCCTCAATTCCTTTGTTTGGTTTAGTGTAGTTGAGTTTAACTGCACAAGAAGGTTCAAATGCTGCAGATGGAACTACATCCAAATTGGCCGTAGTTCCAACTGCAGCAGTTGGTGAGGGATAGGATCACCCACAAATTAACAATAATAAATAAATAAATAAATAGCTAAATAAATAAATAATATATGTATATAGGTAAATAAAAATACTTGTAAATAAACTCATAGTAAATTTTAAAAATTAAATAAATTAAAATTTTACATTTAGTTTGAAATTTTTAAATTTGCTAAGAGAGTTAAAAATAGTTTAAATTATTAATATTAATTAATTTTGAATAATTTAATTGTATGTGCTAGTGTAAGACGTTTTTAAATCTTTTTTTTTTGATATAAATATAAAATTTATTTTATTTAAATTTTTTTAATTAAAAAACGTGTTTCGAACATAACAGATTTTTTAAAATAATC
>NW_017892245.1:0-2431 GCF_001540865.1 Ananas comosus | reverse complement strand
CCTACCAAAACTTTAATGCACAAACCAATTGCACCAAACAACAATGGTGGCATTTGACTACAGCTACTTTATCAATAAAGAGGAGGGTGTTGGCGTTGAGGGGCTTGGAGAGGGCGGTGATGGCGGAGCGGACCAGAGGACGGCCTCGCCCTTGCCGCCGCGGACGAGGAACCACACGTAGGCCTCGTCCCGCTCCTCGTCGTCATCCTCGTCGAGGTTCGGCGCGGGGGCGTCGGGGCGCGGGGTCGCCGGCGGGGAAGCGAGGGGAAGGCGGCAGGAACCACACGTCAGCCTTGTCCCGCTCCTCGTCGTCATCCTCGTCGAGGTTCGGCGCGGGGGCGTTAGGGCGCGGGGTCGCCGGCAGGGAAGCGAGGGGAAGGCGGCAGGGGCGAGGGGAAGGGGGTAGGGGCGAGAGAAAAAAAAAATAAGAGAGAAAAACAATAAGGGTATTTTGGTCAGTTTGTTGAAAATCTGGTCCGAATCTGCAAAATCGAAAAAAGTGGCTCACTTTTGCAAAAGCGCAAAACTAGTGGATTTTTTATGCAAATTGGCCATTTTTTATTATTTAAAATTTAAATTTAAATTGAACATATAAATTGTTGAAGTTTAAAATTTAAATCTTAAAATTTGAAATTGAAATTTCAATATTTGATTTTTTTTAAATTCAATTTATAATTTAATATTTAAAATATTGAAATTCGAAATTTAAAAGTTAAAACTTAAAATTTNATTACACCATTACGAAGAACCCGAGCAGCCGGGACAGCGAGCGCCCGCGCGAGACCCCCGGGTCGACGTGCGCCTCCTCCGCAGCGACTGCGACAGAGAGGGAGGCGTTGGCGTGCACCGGCCGACCTCGAGCTCGGCCGACCCCGACCTCCCCCGCGCCTCCGCTCGACCCCGACGCCCGCAGGCCGCCGCGTGCACCGGCCCGGTGCGTGCCGCGACGCCCCCCGAGCTCCGCGGCAGAGCTTGGCTCTGGGGCGCCATCGCCGCGGCAGAGCTTCGCCGCCGCTGCTGCCGTCGCCGCCGCCTCGTCGGAGGAGCAGGAGGGTTGGGGGTTTGGGAGGCGATGATGATGATGATGATGACAAGGAGGAGGATACGCGGGCTCCTCCGGCCAGGAGGTCGCGGATGATCTCGTCCACCCACGCCGACGCCGCGCCCTCGTCCGGCCCGCCGCGGCCCGCCCCGGCCTCGTTCGCCACGGCCGCCCCCCCACCGCCGCCGCCGCGCTCGAGATCCGCCGGGAACAGCGGCAGAGCTCCGCGGGGGAGGCGCACGTCGACCCGGCGGCCTCGCGCGGGCACTCGCTGTCCCGGCTGGCCGGGTTCTTTGTAATGGTGTAATGGTGCACCATTACACCATTAATGGTGTAATTACACCATTACACTTACACCGGTGTAATGGTGTAATTACACCATTAATGGTGTAATGGTTACACCATTAATGGTGTAATTTCACCATTAATGGTGTAATGGTGAAATCGCGCGGCGGTGGTCGCGCTCGGGGTCGGCGCGGGGCCCACTCCATCCTCGTCACCTTCTCCCACCACCTCCCCACGGCACGCGGGGGCGAGCTCGTGGCGCGCGGGGTCGAGGTCGTGGGCGCGGCCGAAGAAGCCGACGAGGGGCGGCGCGGTGCCGGAGCGGGAGCGGGAGCGGAAGAGGGCGAGGGCGAAGGAGAGGGCACGCGCGGGGAGGGCGACGTCGTCGTCGCACACGGCGACGGCGCGGGTGCGGATGGCACCGCGGGGGAGGAAGCGGGCGTTGAGGGACCGGTCGACGCTGCGGTGGAGGGCGACGCCGGGACCCATTACACCATTAATCGTGTACCATTACACCATTAATGGTGTAATGGTGCAATGGTGCACCATTACACCATGACGGCGGCGAGGGCGACGGAGACGACGGTAGGGGTGACGAGGGCTCAACAAGGGGGGTGACGAGGCGATTGGAGGGTGACGAGGCGGCCGACAAGGGGCGGGACGTGGGCTCGGCGACGGAGACGACGGTGGGGGTGGGCTCGGCGGCGGCGACGGGGGAGAGGAGGAGGGGCTCGGCGGCGGAGCTTCGCGTGAAGAGGGAGACGATCGGGGACTCCTCGACCTTGAGCTTGACGAGGAGCTTGCTCCGCCCCTGCAACTTCGGCGACGATGGCGGAGCAGACGCAGCAGACGATGGCGGAGGGGCTTGGAGAGGGCGGCGATGGCGGAGCAGACGCAGAGGACGGCCTTGCCCTCGCCGTCGCCGACGAGGAACCACACGTCAGCCTTGCCCCGCTCCTCGTCGTCATCCTCGTCGAGGTTCGGCGCGGGGGCGTCGGGGCGCGGGGTCGCCGGTGGGGAAGCGAGGGGAAGGCGGCAGGAACCACACGTCAGCCTTGTCCCGCTCCTCGTCGTCATCCTCGTCGAGGTTCGGCGCGGGGGCGT
>NW_017892244.1:0-6373 GCF_001540865.1 Ananas comosus | reverse complement strand
TCTCTCTCTCTATATATATATATATATATATTATTATGTTTATGTATAATAAAAATATTTTTATATATATTACGTTTTATGTATAATAGAAATATTTTTATTATTTTAGGAAACGTGGGTGATCCCGACGCGATACAAGAACATACCAGCAAGAAGTCTATACAGATAAAATTACTTATTCTTCTTTTTTGTAATTCTCATGATCTTATTTTGACTTGAAATGTAAGGACCGAGATTTTTGGCAGTGTAGCTAAACTCTTAGTTGACGATGTTTTTGTGTGTGTAATTTAATTACAAAAGCACTCGTCAAGTTTTGGGAGAAATCGAGCGAGAACGATGATTTTACCTGATTTCCAAGTTTGACTTAAAGTGAATAGTAACTCGGTTTTCCGGAGAAGTCACGATAGGAAGTTGGCTTTTGACTCGTATCGGACTCCGTTCATAGCAGTCCAATAGCTCGTTTCGACCGGTTCAGCTATTCTGGAACTAGTGGCACTGACGGATTTTGGGTTTGACGTACGGATTTCGATAAAATTGGAAAATATATGTTTTATATGTATTTGTGCGTAGTTTCTTTCATTGGAATGATGGACCGAGTTCGTCGCGAATCCAAGACCGATCAAGGAGAAACGAAATCGTAGCTTTGTTGTCTCCGTCGTGCTGATCGCACTGGTGCAATCCGTTCGTAAATCGAACAGACGGATCTGCGGAGATCGCGCGTTGATCGAGGAAAGGTCGGTGTTGGCAAAACGGTAATTTCGCAAAAGTCGCGACATTTTATGTACCGTTTTACACGAGATCACACGTGGAGGGGTATTCTCGCGTTGTTCACACGCTGTGAGGGATTCAGTTTGAAATACTGAGGTTTTGTGGGCTAACTCGCAAATCGGCACCTTGGTATATATAGAGCTTTTAGGGTTTCTTCCGCCTATAACCCTAACCCTAGCCACCTAACCAGCCCCCCAGCTGCCCTAGTCGCCCCAGCCACCTTCACCTCGCTCCCCTACCTTAGCTGCACACCCCCGGCCGCCACCGGCTGAGCCCCAGCCGCCGCCGAGCCATCATCTTCCTTCCTCTCCATCTCCCTCCTTTTTTTCCTCTCGGGTTAGAGCCAGGCCGAGGCTACATTGCCTCCAGGCTCCTTGCCAGCGTTGTCCCGTACCCTCGGCAACCTTCCCCGCCGCCGTCCACCATCTCTGCGGGCCGTCGTCGCTGTCCTAGCCAACCTGCACCGCCCCAGACCTGCTCGGGCTAAGGTCTGGCTGTGACCTCTTCCTCCGCGCCGTAGCCACCTGGGGTCGCTCCCGCGGCCTTTCCCTGAGTCTCACCGACCTTCCCGGCCGGCCGTCGCCACCTCTGCGGGCCGCCGCCGCCGCCTCGGTCAGCTGCAGCCGCCCCAGACCTGTGCAGGCCGAGGCAAGCTGCGTCTCCGATCCCCGCGCCGCTGCCGCTCGGGGCCGGCCCCCTCCTCCTCCTCCGGCCTCTGGGGACCTACCGCCTTCGTCCCCGAGGAGCCCCGGCCACCGCTGTGGCTGCAGCTGCTCTGGAATCCGAGCCCTAGCTGGTACGGGCTCGGTTTGCTCCGCTGTCGCTGCCGCCGCCCCTCGACGCCACCTGAGGTGAGCATAGTGTTCCTCACCTCCCCCGCACCCATCCCTGGCCCGCGCGCACCTCGCCGTGTCGCCGGAAGCTGGCCGAAGCAAGCTTGCTCCGGCCAAGCCCGAAATAGGGCTATTCCATGGTGGTTTGCTGTCCCGAGTTTCCCAAGCCTCCCCAATCTCTATGGAAGGGAGCACGATGATCGTGTCAAATTTCTGATCATCGTGCTCACTTTAGTTTCTATCGGGGACACTCCCTTCCGCTGTTTCGGCGGTGTCGACCTTGTAGAGCCTTTTTGGCTTATGTTTCGGGTTTGCGCACATTTATCCAGCGATCTGAGGCTGTCCTGATGCCTCCAGAGGTGAGCACGGTGATCTTTGGTCAGTGCCGATCACAGTGCTCACCTTACTTTGGATCAGCGGATGTTGTATCGGCCTGTTCGGCATGATTTTCCTCGACTGTGCGCTGTTCGCAGAACTTCGGGTTGCTCCCGCGCCTCCCACAGTGAGCCATTGTGCTCTGGATCATGAGCACGGCCTCCGACACGTCGAGACCTGTCAGTGCATGTCTCAGCGGACCTCGGGAGTCCTTGGTTTGCGTGAATGAGCCACTTGATCGCCCGATTTACATAAAATAATAGGATTTTATGTAAAGTGAGGGGCTTTTGTGCAATTGTGCATTATGTGACTACTGTGGGCAGTGCATGTGTGTGTGTGGTGGCCTCTGGGCTGATTGTCCATGATTCGATAGCCTTTGTGGAAATCGAGGAGTCAAATCCGGTGCGTTTTTTGACGAAATTCGCCGAAAGAACGCGGTTTCAGTTCGGATTTCTTCCAACGTGATTTGTTTATCCTGTGAATTGTCGCTAAGCCTTGATGGCTCGTCACCATCATCATTTTGTTGGTTCGATGATGATGGGTGAGCGATGGTAGGTTCCGGTGTCGAAATAGACGCTTCTGGGAACCCGTATTCGTACAATTATCCGGCGATAATTGTGTAGCGGTGTTATCTTGTGTTTGCTGCCAAGACATCCAAACAAGAGTGTTTTGTGGCAGCGGGTGACTCGCGGTACGCTCGGTGAGTTTCGGGACACTTAGTGGGTCCCGATGGCGTCCCAGTGTGGTTTTCGGGACTTCCGGTGAGTTACGGTGATTGGTTTTGGTAAACCGATTACAAGGATCTTTTGTGGAGGTTTGTGAGTCTCGTACTTCAGGTTAGTGGGTTGGATACTGACCTGGTGGATCTTCGTAGGTCCGGTTGACTTGTGCATACACAGTGTTCCGACGCGACAGTGACAGGTGGGTACTTCGATCCGACGTTGGTACAGTGGTGCACGCTCGGTGATGGTTTCTTACCCTTACTCTTCTGTTGTTACTATTGCATAGTATATATTGAGTCTTGCACCCATGATTATTCCAGTATACTCTACTCATTGTTTGCATGCTTGGTATTCTGAGTAGGAGTAGAGTAGTTCTATCTATATGCATATCTGTTGACCTGGTTGGTCGGTTGTTGCATTTCATATCTGTGGACCTGATTGGTCGGTTCTCGTACTTCGTATCAGTGACCTTGTTGGTCGATTCGACTCTGTGGACTTTGGGTTCAGGCAACACATCGACTCTTTTATCATGTGTTTCGATCTGGTTGATCGTGGTTCGGCGTTGTATGCCCTTGTTTTTGGCTTCGGCCTAGGCACCGGCTTCAGCCGGTTTTCGTATTGAGCATACCAGCATGACTTAGTCACAGCACTGTGTATTCTAGACACCAGGTTGGTTTGGCCACCAACCAAGGGGTGTACGTATCCGGATAGGTCGTCGGTGACGCATGAATAAGTTGGCAGTGTCTGCTCTGTGACAGGCAAATCTTGAGGTCTGCGGACCAATATAGCAGCATCAGATTGGGGACAGTTTTGGTTTGGTTACCTTGAGGCATACTTGGCTTTGCATTCCTTACAGTAGCAGTTTTGTTTATTGCTTCCTTTTTATATGTTATAGCTACTATAGTTTCTTTATATCAGCATCAGTATTTGTTTACCATATTGTTATATATCTCTTCCTGATCCGGTAAGTACTCCCCGCCTTCATCGACTTGCGGTACCCACTGGGAGAGAAGACATGTTTACATGTTCTGACCTCCCCCACCATTTTTCAGCTATTGCGGGTGGTGAGATATGAGACGAGACATGAGACACGTTCGTAGTAGTCGATAGAGCTTCCGACCCGGTTTGTTTAGTTTTGCTGTTACTTTCATTATTTCGGATTATTTGACTTAGACAGTTATTGGTTCAGTTTATTATTACAATTGAATAATTTGGATTTATGGAAATGAATAAAGGATTTATGGTTTTGTAAAATGGAAATGGTTTTCTACCCCTCATGGTAGCGTGATTTTAAAAAGAAAAAGGTTTTCGTGTGAAAAATAGTTTTTAAAAGGTTTTCTCGGATCTTTCGTAACTTAGTATTTCGAAACCAGTTTTCGGGTAGTAAACGTTTTAAATAATATATGTGGATTTATGACTAAATAAATATAGTTGTGAATGGTGTATGATTATCTGTGGATATTCATACGTGTGGTTGTATTTGGCATAGTAAAATTATACTCTTGTACTTGTGCGACGCCGTGCAAATACAGGGGAGACTCTGTCCGTGTGAATAGTGGATTCTCTATATTTATGGCAAATCTGGCATACCCTGGGATCAAGTTTTCAAAAAAAAAAAAAATTCGCTGTGTTTTTAACCTAAAGGGACCTCGAGGCGTGACATGAAATGCTATGCCCTTGGCATTATTACTTGATTTTGTATTGAGCATACTTTGTTTACTATTTGAACAAGATCTCGGAGGCAAAATATTTATCTAAATTTTCATCATATTGGACATGCCTTGTATTGCCATATCATTTGAACTAGTGAAGAGACTAGCGCTTTGCAGCAGGTAGAAACCCTAATAGTAATTAATAATAAAAAAATATTAAATATCTCTTGTGTATCTTATTTGGTACATCTACCGAAAGTATCTCACTGTAGGCGGCAGATATGAACCCGACAATACCTTCTCCGGCGATAGTGATAGTGACGGCGACGACGATCTCTCCGATCGCAGCGGAAGAAGAAATTGGGCGCACATTAGTGAGAGAGAGAGGGGGAGCGAGGGAAGGAGGCGATGGTGTATAGCTAAAGATGAGAGATAGAGAATTGATGAACAAATCAGAGATAAAGAATTGAAAGTTCGGTAGAAGGAGGAAAATAGGCCATAATGAATAATTGGAGATAGAGAGAGGTTAGGATCGTAGATAGTAGTAGGACTATTTAAATATACTAATTGAAAATTTGGTAATGGAACCATTTACATTAATTGAAAGTATAGTGGACGGAAGGTAGTGGAACTATTTAAATGCGCTAATTGAAGTTTGAAAATTTAGTGAACATGATGAATAATTGGAGGTAGAGAGATTAGAATCATAGATATTAGTAGGACCATTTAAATATACTAATTAAAAGTTTGGTAGTGGAACCATTTACATTAATTGAAAGTATAGTGGAGGGAAGGTAGTGGAACCATTTAAATGCACTAATTGAAAGTTCAGTTAATAGGACCGTTAAAATCATATTGAAAATTTAGTGATGGAAAGAAGAAGAGTCACATACTAATGAGGGTGAAGAAAAACTTGTCACGTAGCAACAAACATTGGAGATTCATATAGACTAGTGTAGAAACCCGCGCAATGCAGCAGGTAGATAATAGAAGCAAAATTTAAAAATGTTAATAAAATTTACATTTACAGCTTATTAATATATAGGAAGTTATACCATATTAAGTACAGCCAATTTGCATGACTAAATTCAACTGTTAAAAAAAATATATATAGCTAGAACCCACTCATTGATAGAATATTAATATGGTGCATGTAATTAAATGTTGCACCTTGCATGTAATTAGAGGAGTGAGGAGGTGAAGAGTTGGACGTTGAGAAGAGGAGAATGTGGTTTGATTTAAAATTGGGCTATGAAAATGAAATGTAACATGTCATGTGGCAAAAAGTTTTTTTATGGTACATACAAAAGAGTTACAAAAGAGAAAGGGTAGGAGATTAATGGAGAAGGGGAGTGGATTAAAGTTATAAAGCCCATATAATATTAATATGATAGATGTAATTAAATATTGCACCTTACATGTAATTAGAGAAGCGGGGAGGTGAAATTGGGCTTTGAGAATGAAAGGTAACATGCCACGTGACAAAAAGTATTGTGGCTTCATTTAGGTTTATAGATAGTAGTAGGACCATTTAAATATACTAATTGAAAGTTTGGTAGTGGAACTATTACATTAATTGAAAGTATAGTGGAGGGAAGGTAGTGTGACCATTTAAATACACTAATTGAAAGTTTAGTTAATGGGACCCTTAAAATCATATTGAAAATTTAGTGATGGAAAGAAGAAGAGTCAGATGTTAATGAGGGTGAAGAAAAACTTGCCACGTGGAAACAAACATTGAGGATTCATATAGTTTAATAGATAACCTCTTGAGGCATAGCATATATCTAATATTCTTGAACATAATGTATAAATAAATAAGAAAATATAATCATTGTCCCCAAATGCAAGCGCCAGTGATCATCGGCCGCTATATGATAGTTAGACGCTTCTCGATTGTCTAGATTCTGTTTTAATATTGACTGAGAAAAAGCGCTCTTGGGCACGCCCTAGGGACAAGATTTTGTGTGAATAAGTATACTTTTGTCAATATCACAACGATCTCAGTTCTGAAAGAATTTTT
>NW_017892243.1:0-6382 GCF_001540865.1 Ananas comosus | reverse complement strand
AGATCTTGCCAAGGAGAATGGGGTACGGGTAATGATGTGTACAATCCTGTGTTCTTTCGACCACCCTTAGCCCTTTGACACGTCCCAGACCGTGCCACGATGCGTGCAATGTCTTTTTTGAGACTTGGCCAATAGAATCGATCCTCAGCCATAGAAATGGTTTTGAATCGACCAAAGTGTCTGGCCAATCCACCTGCGTGTAATTCCCACGCAACGAAATCTCGCAAAGAACCTTGCAGAACACATAAACAACTACCTCGAAAAGGAAATCAGTCCCGAATGACAAAATTAGTGTTGGTCGGTTTGCCATCTAAAATTGAAGAATAGATCTCGCTAAAGTCCGGACATGAGGGATATTCTTCCTTAATGCTATCGAGCCCAATTACATTCACGCCAACATTATTTAAGGTTGCTACAACTCGACTCAATGCATCAGCGGCTTTATTTCCTATTCCGGTTCGATGTTTTAACACAAAATTGTATTGCAAATATTCAACCCACTTTGCATGCCTCACATTTAATTTCTTTTGTGAGTTCAGGTATCTAAGAGCTTGATGATCGGAAAATAAAATAAACTCTCTGGGTAATAAATAGTGTCTCCAAAATTTTAATGTCTGAACTATCGCATACAATTCCCTATCATAAGTAGAGTATTTTTGTTTGGCTTTATTCAATTTTTCACTAAAATAGGCTATAGGATGACCTTCTTGATTTAAAACTCCGCCTATTCCCACCTCTGAGGCATCGCAAGAAACTTCGAAAACCTTTTCAAAATCAGGCATTTTAAAACGGGTGCTTTTGTCATTTTCTCTTTGATTTCTTTGAAAGCTTTTGTAGTAGATTGTGTCCATTTAAACTCACCTTTTTTTAAACAATTTGTAATAGGAGCCATTATAGTACTAAAGTTTTTAATGAACCTACGATAGAAAGTTGCTAAGTCATGAAAACTCCTAACATCATGAATATCTTTAGGCTCGGGCCATTCCCTAATTACTGTCACCTTTTCTGGGTCAGCCAATACCCCATATTTGGACATGATAAATCCCAAAAAGATTACTTGAGGTTGCATGAAAGTGTACTTTTTAATGTGAATGAAAAAATTTTCTTTTCTTAAAACTTTAAAACCTTGGCGGATATGATCTAAATGTTCGTCATTGGCATGGCTATAAATCAAGATATCATCAAAATACACGACCAAAAATTTGCCAAAAGGTCTAAAAACCTGGTTCATAACCCTCATGAACATATTCGGGGCATTTGTCAAGCCAAATGGCATGACTAGCCACTCAAACAAACCTTCTTTCGTTTTAAATGCGGTTTTCCACTCATCTCCAGGTCTAATCCGAATTTGATGGTAACCACTACGAATATCAAGTTTTGTAAAAATGGTCTCTCTAATCATCATATCTAGCCTGTCGTTCAAACGTGGAATTGGAAATCGGTATTTAATTGTGATTTTATTAATAGCACAACTGTCAACGCATATTCGCCAACTTCCGTCCTTTTTTGGTGTGAGTAATGCCGGTATTGCGCATGGACTCATGCTCTCTCTCACAAAACCCTTCCTAATCAAATCATCTATTTGACGTTTCAATTCAACGCGCTCTTTTGGGTTCATTTTGTAATGTGGTAAATTTGGTAAAAATGAACCTGTGACTGGATCTATTGCATGTTGTATATCCCTAAGTGGGGGAAGTTCATTGGGCAATTCTTCAAGTGCGAGGTTGCTAAATTCATCAAGTAGAGTTTTAATCATTAAAAGGGTTTCAAAAGGTTCAAATGAATTAGGAATCTTCTTGACGACTAAAGTATAAACAATATTAAAATCAATTTCTTTGCAAAATTGTTTTTTATTGAGAATGTGAAGAGGCTTTGTTGGTTCAATTTGTGATGGAGGGTTTTTGTAATCTTTAACTAAACTTGGATCTTTTGAAAACTTTGAGCCTTTTGATAAAAACTTCTGTTGAGAGGGTTTGGCGGGGCTTAAAATGATTTTCTTTCCTTTATGGGCGAAAATATAAGTGTTAGGTCGACCATAGTGTATGACAGAAAGGTCATATAGCCAGGGTCTTCCTAAAAGCACGTGAGCGACATCCATGGGAAGGACATCACACCAAATTTGGTCCGAATAGGTAGCAAAGTTAAGTGGGACCAAACAACGTTTTGTAACAGGCATAGTTGTCTTATCTACCAAGCAACCTTGTAGGGATAAGGGTGTGGCTCAGTTTTGAGGTTTAGGCGCCCTATTGCAGCTTCAGAAATTACATTGATGCAGTTACCGCCATCAATGATGGCCTTACAACTTTTATCCCTACCTTTTGTTTAGGTGTGAAAAATGGAAGTGCGTCTCCAATCGTCTTCATTCCTAGGTTGGGTTAGGACACAACGCATGACTTGTAAAGTGGTGTTTTCATCAAATGCTTCGTTTGATTCTAACATCTCTTCATCACTAGAAATTTCATTAGCTGTGTGTGCGACTTTCTCTAAATCTTCAAAATCTTCACCATCTGGCTGAACAAGCATGTTCTACCTTGGGCACTCATAAGCATAATGACCCATTTGGTGACAGTTAAAACACCTACCTTGTGCATTTCCTCGTTTGGTTTTATCTGGAATTAAACACTTTACCTTAGAATGTTGATTCTGTCGATTTTGAAAATTGTTTGTTTTGTTAGTGTTAAAATTCGTGCCGGTGTTTCTTGGGTTTTTATCAATCCATTTTCATGTGAATCGTCAAGTTGGTGCCTTTAAATATTTTTCATATTCTAAGACAAGTTGAAAGGCTTGCTCAATAGTGGCAACCCTATGTGGCACAATGTCACGCCCCGGGGCCGATTTTAAAAGCCTTTTTATAATGGATCCAATTTTGAAAATCGGAGTTGCGGAAAACGTGCCATTTTTTTTTTTGAATTCCACCTGGCCCACGTGACGTACAGACCTGCCACAAATACAAAGTTCCTCTGTCCACTCGGACAGAATCTTCTTTGTATTTGCACGGCGTACTAACAATAACATAAGGATCACAACCACAATTTACATTCACCAATCCACAAACAATTCATGCGATGCTTTTCCATACAACTAGCGATCCTTAGAGATGATGCATGCCACTAAACATTTCTTAGGCGCTGGATGATGCAATGCACAGTACAACAATCATCCTATTTAAAAGTGCTCCCCACCCAGAAGTTTTGTTTTTAAAATCTATATAATCATCCATAAAACTATTCGAAAACCTTTTTAAAACTGTTTCCCACTCGGAAACTTCACTTTTGAAAACCGACTATCTCGAGGGGTAGAAAACCATAATGCGTTAATACATAGTCCGAGAACCAATTATCCATAAAACCAAAACCACAGATCTAACATCTCCAATCACATGCATAGAAGGAAACCACCAACTCAACAGTTCACAAATGCTCAAACAGTATTATTGATCATCTAACTGAACCATTCATTATTAAAAACTACTAAGTGCGGAAATAAAATATAACCAGGGTGACGATCGTTATTGCAGTCTAGCTAGTACGTCCTCCCGTCGTGCCCAAAAGCCAACTCCTTACCCGAGCCACCTGGAAAATGGGGGGTGAGAAACCGCAATCAAGGTTTCCCAGTGGGTATGACAGAGCCACGAAGGCAAGTCGTAATCACCGAAAACCAAAGGAGATAAAGTAAACAATGTACATATGCTGTGATACGAAAGAGAACTACAGTATCTATAACAAATATGATAAGGAGCAAGTAATAAAAACTGCTACTGTAAAGAATACAATGCTGAGTATGCCTCAAGGTAACCAAATCGAAACTGTACCCAATCTAGTGCCTGCTATATTGGTCTAGGGACCTCAAGCTGCCTGTCACAAATCTGCACCGACCTGATTCATCCGCCCACTGGACGACCCATCCGGATAAGTACACCTCCGGTCGGTGGCCAAACCGACCTTGTGTCATGAATACACTCAAGTGCTGTGACTAAGTCATGCTGATATACTCAATGCAAAAGCCGGCTGAAGCCGGTGCCTTGGCCGAAGCGAGATATAAGGGTGTACCATGCCGAACCACGATCAACTAGATCGAAACACATGACAAAAGAGTCGATGTGTTGCCTGGACCCAAGGTCCACAAAGATATAATATATATGCAAGCCTGCTTTACATGTCTATCAACAACTAGCAATATGCAATCAACGAGATATAGATGAACGAACGATAAATAAGGGTAACCGACATGTAGAGGCTACAGTACTGATATATAAGAGCAAGAGCAAGGGAGAGGAAAGTGAAACGATCTCACCGACTACCAGCTCGAAGCATCCACTTGTCACTATTGCGTCGAAAACTGGGTGCGCACAAGTCAACCGGACCTACGAAGATCCACCGGGTCAGTATCCAACCCACAAACACCACAAAAGTCCCCAAAATTGGTTTCCCAAAATCGATCATCGTAACTCGTCGGAAGTCCCGAAAATCACACCGGGACACCGTCGGGACCCACTAAGTGTCCTGAAACTCACCGACTCGTGCCACGAGTCACCCGCTGCCACAAAACACACCGTTTGGACACCTTGGCAGCAAACACAAGATTGCACAACTAAACAATTATCGCCGGATAATTGTTCGGATCCGGGTTCCCGGAAGTGTCAATTTCGACACCAGAACCCACCGTCGCTCGCTCGTTATCTCCGAACCCACGATATGATGATGGTGACCAGCCGACAAGGCTCAGCGACAACTCTCAGGGCAAACAGACACCGTCGGATGAAATCTATGTTGAAATCGCGTTCTTTTGGTGAATTTTGCCGAAAAACGCACTGAAATTGACTTCCGATTTCCGTGAAGGCTAACAGACCTTGGACAATCAGTCCAGAGATCACCTACCGCACGGACATACAGCCTACAGTAGCCACATGACGCAAAATTGCATAAAAGTCCCTCTATTTACATAAAATCCTACTATTTTATGTAAATAAGGCAACTTTGTGGCTCGATAATGCAACCCGAAGGCTTCCGAGGTCCGCCGAGACACGTACTGACAGGTCTCGACATGCCGGGGGCCGTGCTCAAGATTCGAAGCACAACGGCTCGCTGTGGGAGGCGCGGGAGCGACCCGAAAATTCTGCTAACAGCGCGCACTCGGGGAAAACTGCGCCGAAAACGCAACTTCGGAAGCTGCTGATCCAAAGTGAGGTGAGCACTGTGATCAGCACTGACCAACGATCACCGTGCTCACCTCTGGAGGCATCGGGACAGCCTCGGATCGTCGAAAGAGTGCGCGCAACCCAGAACAGTAATCAAAAGCCCTAGACTAAGCTTACCGGGGCAGAGGGGGTTCAGATCCGGCCGGCGGCGGCTGGTGAACCGGTTCTGATACCAAAATGTAACGACCCAGCCCACTAGCAATAATAACTCGTTGGGCCCAACCACCGGCCCAAAATGCTTAAGCCTACTTATTATTACTAGTGTCTAAGTCTCTTATATATCCAACCACATCCCCATTCCTGTCCGATGTGGGATTATTGGGGTGTGACAGACTCCCCCCGTTAAGGCCCTGACGTCCTCTTCAGTCCAATCACACACACAACCCAAGATCACCAGACAATGTGAGACTTGTCTCGCTAGCCTTGTCATCTAGATCCTGGCATAGTCGGTCACCATGTCATTCAGACTCCGGCATAGCCTATCACCTTGTCTTTCAGACCTTGGCTCAGCCGAGACTCGCCACACATTTCCGGCTGGTGAACCGGCTATGATACTAAAATGTAACGACCCAGTCCACTAGCAATAATAACTCGTTGGGCCCAACCACCGGCCTAAAATGCTTAAGTCTAGTTATTATTACTAGCGTCTGAGTTTCTTATATACCCAATCACGTCCCCATTCCTATCCGATGTGGGATTAATGGGGTGTGACACATAATTTCGCGCTGCAATTCCTCGCGCAACCCATTACGGAATCGCGAAAAGGTTCGCGTTTCTTCTTCTCGAACATCACAACGGACATTCATCTCATAAAATTTGGCCATATAATAGGCAACTGAAAGAGACCTTGCTGAACAGCATTCAGTTGATCGTACAACTGTTGCTTGTATGTAGATGGCAAGTATTTCTCTCTCAATTTAGCCTTCATTTCTGTCCACAAAGTGATAGGCTCTTGGCCAAGCCATTCAAAGTGTCTTTCGACGCCAATCCAATATTGTTTGGCGGCGCCGATGAGTTTTATTTTAGCGAAACGCACTCATCGGTTATCAGACATTTCATACGAGTCAAAATATTGGTCCATGTCAACGAGCCAATCTGTGAATGCCTTAGGATCAAATTTTCCATCAAAAGTGGGTGCGTCAATTTTAACTTTCTTTTTTATGTCATCTTGAAAAACAGTAGTTC
>NW_017892242.1:5821-6389 GCF_001540865.1 Ananas comosus | reverse complement strand
GATATTTTAAAATCAGTACACGATACATATATTTAATTTTGCCGCATCTCTAATTAAATCAATTTAAAAAAAAATGTCATACATGCGTAAAGAAAAATTTCGCTATGCTCGTAATCACATCACACACCATATGTCATTATTTTTAAATACTTAATTAAGATGCACAAAATATTAGGGAGTAAAGACGTATAATTTACTCTACCATAAATTAAAAAACTCCCACTAGATAAGGCATGCATTTAAAAATATAATATGCCTAAAGAATTTATCCATGCATCATAAAAGGCAATATAATATTTTAATATCCATGAAACATAATAAATGCATGCATCATATATATCACAAAAGCATATTAAAAAAAATTGGTGCACAAAAAAGAAGAAAAAGAAATCTGCTGGCCCCTTGCGGGCTGCGGCCTGCGCGGGCTGGGCTTCGCGCGGCCTTCTGGGCCGCGCAGCCGGACCGCGCGGTTGGGCCGCCCGCGCAGCCCGCGGGTGAGCAGCCAGCGCGCGGCCTTCTGGGCTGCGCAGTCGGCCCGCGCCGCTGGCCCGCGCGCGCCGCCCATGGG
>NW_017892242.1:0-5418 GCF_001540865.1 Ananas comosus | reverse complement strand
ATGTAGAACGCAGCGGAAGTATTCGTTCGTACCTTTTTGCGGAAGCGATTCGCGCTAGAACGCGATGAGCCCGGATCGTTTAGATTGATTCACATGTCCTCAGATCGTCCTTGAATGTCTTTTCACGCTCCAAACTCGCGGTGGATCGAACTACAAACGAGCACGATCGCAAATCCACCGTTCAAGTTCCTCTTAGAATAATAGGTCAATGGAGGATGTGGTTTCTCTCTATTTTTCTGTTCTTTCCGTATATGTTTCGCTATGTGGGATCGCCCGCATATTTATAAGGAATTCCAAAATCCTAATGGCGTTGGAGATAAAGCCAAATCGGTTATTAATTGTTATCCTAATATGACTAGGATTTATCTCTAACTAACTTTCCAATTTGAAAGCGAGATTAATTCTAATCCAATTAGATAACATAATATCCGTCGGATCGAACCCGCTTATGGGCGTACCCGATTCGATTTAACCGAATGCTAACAAGAGCTATGTCCAAGAGCATTTAATAGCTACAACCTGAAGGTAGTACCACTAGACACATAAAATAGAGCAACTCATTGCACCCCCTTGCTTGTAAGGACTGAGATTTTTGCAGTGTAGGTAAACTCTCAGTTGACGATGTTTTTGTGTGCAATTTAATTACAAAAGCACTCGTCAAGTTTCAGGAGAAATCGAGTTAAAACGGAGATTCTACGCGATTTCCAAGTTGCACTTAAAGTGAATAGTAACTCGGTTTTCCAGAGAAGCCACGGTGCGAAGTTGGCTTCTGGCGCGTATCGGACTCCGTTCCTAGCTGTCCAATAGCTCGTTTCGACCGGTTCAGCTGTTCTGGAACTAATGGCGGTGACGGATTTTGAGTTTGATGCACGAATTTCGAGAAAATCCAAAAAATACATGTTTTATATGTATTTTTGTGTCATTCATTCTGTTGGAATGAAAGGGTGGATTTCGTCGCGAATCCGTGGTCGATCGAGGTGAACCAAAATCGTAGCTTTGTTGTCTCCGAGGTGCTGATCGCACTGGTGCAATCCGTTCGCAAATCTGACGGACGGATTTGCGGAGATTACACGTTGATCGAGGAGAGTCGGTGTTGGCAAAACGGCAATTTCGCAAAAGTCGCAATATTTTATGTACCATTTTGCGTGAGATCGCACGTGGAGGGGTATTCTCGCATTTTACACGCGCTGTGAAGGATTCAGTGTCAAATACTGAAATTTGAGGGTCTTTTCCGCAATTTGGAGCTAAGTATATAAAAGGTAATCGCGGGTTTTCTAATGGAAACCCTAACCCTAGACCATAGCCGCACCCCCTGCCACTCCATCTACCTCCCCTGCCCTAACTGCACGTACCCCGGCCGCCGGCGTGCGTCTCCGGCCGCCGGAGTTAACTACATCTCCTCCCTCTCCATCTCTCTCTCTATTTCTCTCTCTACCTCTCTGTTCTTCTCGGGTTGGAGCCTTGGCCGAGGCTGCATTGCCTCCATGCACCCTGCCAGCATCGCCCCGACCTCGTCGGAATCTTCCCCGCCGGCCACCGCCGCCCAGAGCGCCGCTGCTGCTGCTCCTGCAGCCTGCAAACAGCCCAGGCCGAGCTGGGTTGCATCTGCTGCCCGCGCGCCACCACCGCCTGAGATCTCTCCCGCCGCCGTCCCCGGAGCCTCGGCGACCTTCCCCGCCGGTCACCGCCGCCGCTGCGGGCCGCCGCCGCCGTCTCGGCCAGCCATGGCCGCCCCAGACCCGCTCGGGCCGAGGCAAACCCGCGGCTTCTTCCCCGCGCCGCCGCCGCTCGAGGCCGCACTCCTGGCACCCCTTCGGCTTCCTGTTACCCTTCTCCGTCGCCCCTGAGCCTCCCACCGGCCGCCGTGGCCGCCATTGCCCGTGGAACCCGAGCCCTAGTTGGTGCGGGCTCGGTTTGCTCCGCCGTCGCCGCCGCCGCTCTCCGCCGCTAACCGAGGTGAGCACGGTACTCCTTACCTCCCCCGCACCCATCCCTGGCTCCCGCGCGCGCCGCCGTGCCACCGGAAGCCGGCCGGAGCAAGCTTGCTCCGGCCAAGCCTGAAATAGGGCTTAGTTTGGATGGTTTTTGTTCCGAGCTTCCTGAGCCTCCCCGATCTCTACAGAAGGGAGCACGATGTGTAAAAAAATCATGTGTACGCAGCGGAAGAAAATAACAGAATTAAAAATTTTCTTGAAAACCAAAAGATCACCTCGTGTTTCGTTTTAGATCATTAATAATAGATCTAATTGATCTAATCAAATAGGATCTATATTATTTTATTTTACCTTGCGTGGGTCGAGATCACTGCGAAGTCGACAATCGTTGGTAAAATTTGTTCGTCCTCGGTTAGCCGCGCACGCGCCCGGCCTCTACTCGCGTCCACACGAAATCACGCCCTTGATCGAATTAGACGACCGCTTCAATCCGTGATCCGATCACGAATTAACTCTTGCGTCGACTTGAGGAAGATGAATCAATCTTCTAGATGTGCTAGCAACTTTTGAAGATCGAAACCGATGGATTTATTATGGAGGACTTAAGGAAGAAAAAGGATTGACGGCTAGGGTTTTCTTTTTCTTTTTTTTTTTTATGCTAAATTTTCTCGTTTTATTTTAATATGTCATATGACATATTTTTATAATGAGAAAATCCTAACGTAATCGTAATCGAAATCCTATTCCGATTAGATTATCCATTAACCCACAAGTTGGTTATGATATTAACCGAATTCCGAATCCTAATTCTAATTCGATTCGTGTGTAACATTTACACATAAGTCCTCATATTATTTACTAACGATTAGTAAATACACCATGCAACTTTTACACATAAATACCTCTAATTTACAACAATTGCAAATTAGTCCTTTTACTAATAAATTAGTAAACTTTAGTATTTAACTATATTATAATTGTAATTAATCCATCTGATAAACTTCTTTTATCGTTTCCTAAATATCGATCATGCGCGATTTCTTATGTGTGTGACCTAATAGGTTCAATTCTGTCTGGTAGTGAGATATGATGCGATCTCCATCTACATCATCATCGAAACTCCTTTCGATGGCTCAAACTCTTTTGACTCTACCCTAATAGAATAATTAATTATTAATAATTATTTCTATTGGTTCCCACAATCCACCAGTGACGCCTAGCAGCATGTAGTGGCAATCCAGTCAGAAGTGAATATCGGACTGAACCTCTAGGTGCAGTTACCGTACAATACAATCCTTCTATCGCATAGTTCCAACTGAGTGGAGGTCATGGAATATTCGTCAAACCCCATCACCCGTCATATGACAAATTTGATCAGACAGAAGCTCTTATGGTTACTCTTGGAAACATCTTTCCATACACCATATTACCCCGGCCGAGGATTTCTGAGCTTTGCCGTACAAATAGCATAGAACTAATTATCTCTCTACCGAGAGCGACAGATCCCCTATAAACACACACCCATTCTTGATATAAACCGACTGCAGCCAACATATACTACTAAGACCCATGGCTAGGATCAGAGTTTATTGCATAGTCAAACTACAGTAGCCTCATATTGAATGGCCGTGGTGTCGCAGGTCTAAGGATCAGTTGTACCACTGCAACATCGAACCAGTTACTGACGAATGAGTAGACATCCATGTAACTGTTCGTAGTTAGTCACGCTCAGTACCATTGTTCTCCAACAACCACCTGCATGTTCGCTCCAGTGTCCCCACACTGATGCCTTGAGATTTGTCATCCCAAAAAGGGAAGCGACACACACATCAATCTTACCGGATCAATCATCGTCCCCATGATGATCCTCCGATTGAGAGCATTTATGAATTAATCACCAATAATATTATCTCAAATTCTCAACTCTTGAGAATACATATTATCATCTTATTAATTCAAAGGACGATTCATGGACACATTTAACATGAATAGAATAAAAGGCCCAATTATATAAATAATAAAGATTAAGTACAAATATATGTCCCATAGAAAATAAAATGCGTCAGCCTGATAGGCTTCTAGGGCATACAACTAACAATCTCCCACTTGCACTAAAGCCAATCAGCCATGTATCTAATGCCCATCTTCTCAAGATAATTCTCAAGTTTCTGCTGAGTGAATGCCTTAGTTAGCGGGTCCGCCACATTATCCGTGGAGGCAACCTTCTGCACTTCAATATGTTTATCCTTGATGTACTCTCTGATCTTGTGATACCGCCGCTCAATGTGCTTGGATTTCTGATGAGACCTTGGCTCCTTAGCTAATGCTACGGCGCCATTATTATCACAGTATAGTGGCAGGGGATCCTTACTGGAAGGAACCACCCCAAGCTCAGTGACAAATTTCTTGATCCAAACAGCTTCCTTAGCAGCTTCAGATGCAGCGATGTACTTCGCTTCCATAGTAGAATCTACAATCGTCTCTTGCTTGGAACTTTTCCAAACTATTGACCCACCATTGCAAATAAACATATACCCAGACGTAGACTTTCTATCGTCTATATTAGACATAAAGTCCGAATCCGCATAGCCATTAATTCTGAGTTCTCCTCCTCCAAAAACCAAGGACATATCCTTTGTTCTTCTCAAGTACTTAAGGATATTTTTTACCGCTACCCAATGTTCCTGTCCTGGGTTCGACTGATATCGGCTCGTGACACTCACAGCCTGTGCTATATCAGGTCGAGTACATAGCATCGCATACATTAAGCTCCCTATCGCTGAAGCATAAGGGATCCTACTCATGCGACTTCTCTCTTCAGGTGTCTTAGGAGACATAGTCTTAGAGAGGTGAATTCCATGTCATAGAGGTACCATGCCCCTTTTGGAATTCTCCATGCTGAACATTTTCAACACTTCTTCTATATACATAGCTTGCGATAAACCAAGCAACTTCTTAGATCTATCCCTATAGACCTTTATCCCTAGGATATAAGATGCTTCTTCAAGGTCTTTCATTGAAAACTCTTTAGATAACCATAACTTGACCGATGTTAGCATAGGAATATCATTCCCAATCAGGAGTATGTCATCCACGTACAGTACGAGAAAAGTAACAGCACTCCCACTAATCTTTTTATATACACACGGCTCTTCCTCATTTCTGATGAAATTGAACGATTCGATTGCATCATTGAAACGAGTGTTCCAACTCCGAGAAGCTTGCTTCAATCCATAAATGGATCGTTGAAGCTTGCACACCTTATGGCTCTCATCTTTGGAAGTGAAACCCAAAGGCTGCTCCATATAGATATCTTCTTCAAGATATCCATTTAGGAAGGCAGTTTTCACATCCATTTGCCAGATCTCATAGTCATAGTGTGCAGCAATAGCAAGGAGAGTTCTGATAGACTTAAGCATAGCTACAGGTGAAAAGGTATCCTGATAGTCAATGCCTTCGCGTTGACTATAACCTTTTGCTACTA
>NW_017892241.1:4238-6414 GCF_001540865.1 Ananas comosus | reverse complement strand
AGATTAAACTAGAGTCATTACTCATATTTTACAAGTTAGCATTTCAATGCTATACAAAGAGGCAACTATAGCCGAAAACCTTCTTTTGGCGATATCTTTGCGTAGGTTCGTCGGATTGCCGAACCGACTTCGCCAACGCGTTTCTTTTACCCTCAATTTGGTTTACACGCGGTCAATTTCGCATTAGGACTCTTATTTTGCAAAAGTGCATTGCCGCGGTCACGGGAGAAATTTCATAATTTCTATGAAATTTCACAATTCAATTCCCTCTTTTCTTTCATTTTTCCTCTTCTTCTTTCTTTTCTTTCTTTTCTTTCTTTCTTTCTTTCTTTTCTTTTCTTTCCTTGCTTGCTGCCCCTGCAGGGCAGCAGCTGCTCCAGGCTGCTGCTGCTGCTGCTGCTGAGGCTGCTGCTGCTGCTGCTGCTGCTGCTGCTTGCACTGCTGCTGCTGCTGCTGGCGCATGCTGCTGCTGCTGCTGCTGGCAGCAGCTGGCTGAGCTGCTGCTGCAGCAGCTTGCTGCTGCTGCTGCTAAGCTGCAGCTGCTGCTGCTGAGGCTGCTGCTGCTGCTAGCTGCTGAGGCTGCTGCTGCTGCAGCTGCTGCTAGCTGCAGCTGCTGCTGCTAATGCTGCTGCTGCTTGCTGCCGCTGCTGAAGCTGCTACTGCTGCTGCTGCTGCTGGGCATGCTGCTGCTGCTGTTCCTGCTCACAGCAGCAGCAAGGGCTGCTGCTGCTGCTGCTGCTGCGACTACTAGTAGCAGAGAGAGGGGTGAGAGGGAGAGATCACAAAGAGAGAAAAAAAAGACTAGAATTTTACCTCTTTTTCTTTTTCTCTTTTCTCTTCTTCTTCTTCTCTTCTCTTTTCTCTTCTTTTCTTTTCTCTTCTTTTCTCCTTCTCTCTCTCTCTACGTATGGGCTGAAGAGGGAGGGATAAGGATGGAGGTTCCCTGGCAGCAGGTTAGTGGAAATCCACTAAGGCATATCTAATTACCATTTTGCCCCTCGACTTATCCGTTTAACGACACGGATCACATACCTTTCGCAGGCCCTTCCGAAAGTCCGATTGAGCTCAAATTTGACAGGAACGCTCGTTTTTACTTAACAAGTCCACTGAAATTTTAACATTTCAGTTTCGACCCCGTTTGGTTACTGCGAACTGTCCCGAACTATAATCTTCATCAGATAACTTTCGGATGCTATTTCTCTCTCTACAGATGTCAGAATAATGTGAAACTTGAAATCTGGCCTCATACCAATGTTCCTGACATCTCCGCCAATTTCTATGATTTTCTGACACCGTGCATTTTCTGCTAATTTTCTGACACTGTGCATTTTCTGCTAATTTCTCAGTCCCGTTCTTTACAGAAAATTCCAGTTCTTCTGTTTTCGCTCCGATTTCGGCACGAGTCATTCCAGACTAACTTGGGTACTCCATAAATTATCTCCGAGCCTCGCTTTAATTCTTTTAATCAAAGTTAGCGTCAGAATTCCGGCGTTAAAGTTTTGTCTCTTTATAAATAAGTAGAGTTTTGATTATTAGTTTGTTTGTTTACGTTATAAGTTTCAAGTTTCGTACTCCACGACTTATTGGGACTGTAACTAGTTAGTTTTGAATTTATACTTTATGTATTTAAGTGTCTAGTTGAGTAAAGGGTTTTGCCGTTGTAGTACGTCCTTTAGTTAGTTGAGAGTTTGTGGCTTTTAGTACGTTCTTTCCTTTGTTTTATACGTTATACGTGTACTAGACACCGAGTTATCTTATATAGATCTAACTTCCCAAGTATGGTTAACGGAAAGAATTTACGTCTTTTGCAAAAACTAGGTTTCCAAACCAATTTTATAGATGTTTAACTAAAAGTCAGCTTTATATAAGTTCAACATTTTATAAACTAAGTTGGTTAAGAGAATTTTTCACTATAGAATCAAGTTATACAAAACAAGATCTCACATTTTGTCCTAAAAATCTTTATAATTAACGTGAGCACAACAGTGTGTCTTGTCATTCACATTATATACCGTAAGGCCTCGACGCTACAGTTGAAACTAGGTCCCCTAGTTTCACTCCTAACTCGATCAACCTGTAGTAGGGGCTCACTGAAACCTGCGCACTCTTACTTAAGGCTACTATTTATTCACAAAGCCGCGTTTAACCCGCGCTTTGCTTTACATTTATCTTAAAA
>NW_017892241.1:2339-3799 GCF_001540865.1 Ananas comosus | reverse complement strand
CCTAGATCTTGCATGATGTGTGGAATTTTATTTGATACTTATCAAGAATTTTATTTGATTTTCGGATCAACAATATTTGACAAATTGAATATCTTTGAGATTGATTTTCAAAATTTATTTATGAAATTTTATTGGAAGTCTTTGGGGATGGATATTATGTATTTTTGATGTTGAATATGTTGAGGATATTATATAAAATTTTTGAAAATTTTGGACGAAAAATGAATTTTTCGGTTTTGGCTGTGGGACCGGTCCCAGACTTGGAGAGACCGGTCCCTCCGCCCGGACCGATATAAGGGCTTTGCGGTCCGTTTTCTTCTCACTTTACCAACTTCGTTCAAACTTCTCCCCAGAGCTTCTAATATCCCTAGGGTGCTTTTGCTTCCATTCTTCATCGATTTACACTTGATTTTGGTATGATTCTCGGATTTTATTTCGTTGTTGTCTTATAATCCGTATTTATGCTTTATTTTCAGTTTTTGGGGATTTGATCTCATTATGTTGGTAAATCTCTTCATTTTTGCCCTGATCTTATCTCTAGACATGTTAGTCAGCATTTTCATGCATTATTCCATACTTTGATACAAGTGTTTGGTTGTTTTTGCTATATTTTCTTCATCTAAACCTTTTTTTTTTTTAAATTTTTCGAAGAATGGGACTTTATTCATTTTTAATGCTTGATTTGTCCATGATTTTCATGGTTATGTGGCCCTAGGATTATCTAGTACATTACATATCAATTTTCTAAAGTTTTTTTTTAATCACAAATCAATTGTTCTTATGTTCAATATGTATAAATCATTGTGTTTAACAGGGGTTTCTTCGAAAATGTACTCGTGGCTACTTGTTCTTGTGGTTCTTATGGCTGGTGGTGGTTGTGGAAGCAACCGACAGCGCTCTAAAGCTAAACGGCCGGTTGAGTATCAATCGGAAGATGAAGAGAGCGAATATGCTCCTGGTGACGAATCTGAGGAGGCTGAACCGGATTGGGAGGCTTTTGTTCCCGAGGTATTGGCTAAGGATAAGGATACTGGGAAAGGCAAAGGAAAAGGAAAAGCCGTGGATAAAGGCAAAGGAAAGGCGACTGAGCGTCCCAGTCGTCGTAAGTCCGGGGGTGTTGAAATTCGAGAACCGGGCTCTGAGCCACCACGTCACAGTCTACAGGATGTTCCATCTAATCGACGGTCCATGTACTCATCGAAACACTGCATTGGTGAGAGAGATGTTGGGGTGGCTAGTATTATTAGTTGTGTGAAGGTTTTTCAGGATTTATTTGAACAGGGAAATCTTCATCAGATTTGTGATTTCCCGGAGCAAACCGGTTATTGCTTGGAGTTGATCCGAGAATTTTACATGCGAGCAGGTCACCTCAGTGACTCCGACGGTGGTCCGTACGTATTTAAGACTTCCATACGTGGTGTTGAGTTATCCATCACTCCTGCGACAATAGCTTCTGTGCT
>NW_017892241.1:0-1313 GCF_001540865.1 Ananas comosus | reverse complement strand
TTCTCTCCCTCTCTCTCTCTAGAAGACAAAAGAGAAGAAGAAGAAAGGAAGAAAAGAAGGAAAAGAAGAGGAAGAAAGTGAAGAAGAAGAAGAAGAAGTGAAGAAACTCCTTCTCCTTCATCTCTAGCTTGAAGAAAAGGAAAGCTTTGAGGTAAGCTTCAACCCTAATGTAGTAAAACCCTAGAAATGGGTTTGAATAAACCTAGAAATGGTTTTTATGGATTGTTTAGAGTTTTTGAAGCTTTCTCTTTGCTTCTAAAGAGATCAAAACCTAGTTTTGATATATAGGTGAGCTTGGGCCACCTCTAATGGTGAAATCCAAACTAGGGTTTTGGAAAGCCTAAGAATGGTTCTAATGGATTAATTAGAGTATAATGAAGCTACTTTTGCTTCCCAATGAGATCAAACCCTAGGTTTTGATATACATTGGAGCTAGGGCACCCAAATTGGGGCTTTTGCTCATGGGGATTTCTAAATGAAATTGACCCTTCAAAAACCTAATTGGGGGTATTTCCGACGCGTTGGCGCGCTCGGATTAACATTACGAAAAGTCAAAGTAAAGTTATGGGCAAAATGGCCTAATAAGGGTTCGTTTTGCCGCAGGTAAAGAACGAGAGGTCTAAAAATCTCAAGAAAATCATCGGAGCACCTAAGTAGACCTACGAGGTGGGTGGTGCTTTCCAAACTCATTGAAATTCTCTCTATGCCTAATGTGTCATTCCTTGAGCATATGTTCTATATACTGTTGCATGCATTTTAGGGTAAAGTAATGATGAAATGTGATGATTGCATAATTGTAAGCGCAACTTGCATAATGAGATGGTTGAGAACCTAATAATGTCAAAACCCTAGATGTATGCATGAGAGAATATGTGAGCACCCAAAGTGAGCAAAAGAACCGAGTGGCACAATGACATAGATCGAGTGGCATTTGAAAATGTAAAGTAAAGAGACACTAGAGTTAGTGTGATGCAAAGAACCAATGTAATGTAAAGAATGATGAAGATAACAATGTTAAAGTTAAAGTAATGAGGGGAATAAAGAATATAATTGCTAGAGTTAGCAAAAGTAAAAGAAAAGTAAAGAATGTGATTGCATGAGTTTGCAATATAAAGTGATGCAATGAACACTAGAGCTAGTGTAAAGTCAAGATTGAACTTATAAATCCTTTGAGTTAAGGATATGATCATACTTGCTATGAGTTCCGTGCTCGAGGGTTGGCACTCCATTCCTCGCAGATGCGCTCCGAGTTATCATCCGGTGTAGTAAAAGCCCTAAAGGACGGTCTAAAAACTTGTATTCCCGCGATGATG
>NW_017892240.1:0-6415 GCF_001540865.1 Ananas comosus | reverse complement strand
TTCTTTCCCGCCTTTAGTAGTCATTTAAATAAATGGTTCAGTTAGATGTTTGAATGTTGTGATTTCCGTTATGCATGAGATTATGGATATTTTATATTACATGAGATTGGAGTTTTCGATCTGTGGTTTTGGTTCTGTGGAGATTTGGTTTTCTTGTAGTTATGCATCGTGGTTTTCTACCCTTCGAGGTAGTCGGTTTTCAAAATAAAGTTTCCGTGTGGGAAACAGTTTTAAAAAGATTTTCGAATGGCTTTTATAAATGATTGAATTAGAGTTTAAAAAACAAAAGTTTCCGTGTGGGGAGCACTTTTAAATAGGATGTTTGTTGTATTGTGCATTGTATCATCCAGCGCCTAAGGAGTGCTTAGAAGCATGCATCATTCTAAGGATTGTTAGCTGTATGGAAATGCATATCATGCTTTGGTTGTTGTTTGGTAAATATAGGTTGTGGTTGTGATCCTGTTGTATCGTTGGTACGCCGTGCAAATACAAAGGAGACTCTGTTTGAATGGATAGAGGAACTTTGTATTTGTGGCGGGTCTGTACGTCACGTGGGCCAAGTTAAAAAAAAAAAAAAATGGCACGTTTACCGCAACTCTATTTTAAAAAGGCTTTTAAAATCGGCCCCGGGGCGTGACAATATTGGCATATAGCTGTAGAGTTTTTCAGCTTTCTTTGCTATCCTTGAGTATACTTCTGTAGACTTAGTGGGTGAGCCGTTGAGGTCGGTAGCAGTACCTACTGAGGACTATTTCTTTTTGCAGTAGTTCTCACACCCAGTTGTTGACCCTTTTTTGTAGAGCCTTCTTCTGCGGCTGCTGCTGTTCTTGATACTGAGCATGGGAAGGGCGTTGCAAGCTAGATCCCTTCCAGACGAGTTGCAGAGCTAGAGGAGTACCTTCCACAGGTAGTTTTGGGGTATTTATGTACATATGGATGTTGTTTGGGTACTCGCTGGAGCGAGTGTTGTAGTAGACTTTTTGTATGTACTTGAACCCCTCGAGGTTTTTATATGTTTATGTTTTTCAGTTTAGCAGCTCATTTACCTTATGGTTGTAGCTTGATTTATTTACAGGTACAGCTATTGCTTCGTATACCGAAGAAATTTCTTTGTATACGGCGGGTCTGTTGGCGTGCTCGGGGAAACGTGTAATCCGGGGCATGACAAATATAGCCAGATTATTGGATCTCTGATGTACCTAATCAATAAGACTAGATCTAATATTGACTATTCTATATTGAGATTAAGTAGATATACTAGTAATCCTGATGTGACTCGCTGGATTGTTCCTGATAGAGTATTTCATTATCTTAAAGATACTCCCTCTTATGCTCTCAGATTTGTTTGCTATCCTATTCTAATTGAGGGATGTAACGATGCCAATTGGATTTCTTATTCTTAGGATACCAAATCCACTTCTAGTTATATCTTTATTCTTGGTGGTAGGTAGTTTTTTGGCAATTAACCAACAGCGTATAATAACCAGAAGAAAAATAGAAGCGAGTTTGTTACTCTTGACACTACTTGTCTTGCGGCAGAGTGGCTCATGAATCTTTTGTCATCAATTTTATTGGTTCATTCTCCTATTCCACCCCTTTTTATTCAGTATGACACTCAATGTAATATACCAAACTTCTACAATTATGAAGTTTTGGTGGGAACTAGGTTAAAAAGCTATTAAAGTAGTTTCGTCAAAGTTTAGGAAGCACTCGAGTGTTTTTAGTGCAAACCGGGCGCGAAAACAGACTCTGAAAGATCAAATCTGTCAAAGTGCAGATTTTGTATTTAGTATGGGTACTGAAAACTGGGTACCGGTACGCAATACAAAATGAGAGAAATGCGTTCTTAGGTTTTGAGGAACCAAACTTGGGTACCAATGCTGAATTTGTACTGGGTACCGGTATTGGAAACTGGGTATACTGGTATGCAATAGAAAACTTGAGAAACCAACGTTTGGGTTTTGAGGAACTAGATTCGGGGTACCGGAACTAGATACTCAAGTACCGGTACGCGAACCCGAGTATCGGTACGCGAACTCGAGTACTGGTACGCAGTGCTCTAGAATGCAATTTTTGAAGGTTATTTTGGTAATTTTAGTGGGGGGGCTATATAAGGGGAGCCTTCTCCCATTTTCTCTATTAAAACCGGCCACACACATACAGAAAAAAAGGGAGAGAGAGAAGATCTCTCTCTCTCTCACTCTCTTATTCATTTTCTTCTCCAACCTTTGGAGCTTGGAGGATCAAGCTAGGAGGGAGGAATTGGAGCTGGAGGGTCATCTTCTTGAGGAAGAAGAAGTGGAAAAGCTTTGGACAAAGGTGAGTTTTGGGATTTGAGGTTAGGGTTTTGAGTTTAATCCTTGGTTTAAGGATTTTAGTAAATCCTAGGTAAATCTAGACCACAAATTGTAGGATTTACTATGAGATTTGAAAATTTTCTCTAATTTGGAGCAATCCTAAGTTGAAAGAGAGATTTTCTTGTGGAAGGTTTTAAAATGTTTTAACCTTTTAAAACCCTAATTGGGAGTTAGGAAATCAAGTGGGGCAACTTGATTTTAAAAGAAAAAATTATTTAGGGGTTTGAAATTGATAATGAATGGATCTCTTGTATAGGACAAGAAAAGCTTGGGAGTAAGCTTGAAGATCCAAGAAATTGACCAAATTGCAAGTGTCTACAAGCAATTGAGGATACCACAAGGTGGGTCGTGCTTCACCAAAGTGATTAGATCACTTTCATGCCAAAGAGTAAAATTTAATATTTGTTTTACTTGATGCATATAATAATGGTAGGTTAATTAGTAAATATGGATGTATGTATCATATGTTACTAGATTAAATTACCTACTATTGGACAAGAACAATAGGCATGTGAAAACATATAAGATGTATATATATGTATGCTAATGTGTGAATATTGAACATAGGTCGATGAACTCTAAAAAAATTAGAGAGTTCGAGAAGTAGGAAATTAAGAACTAAATGTCATGAAAACTATGAATCCTAGGTGTGGACAACTAGGATAGAGAAAGATTATAATTGGACATTGAACCTAGTGTGTAACGTATCAAAACCCGAAAACGATATTCGAACTTTGACCAAATTGGTTAAAGCGTCGAAGGAAAGCGATGAACCCGTTCCTCTTGCTTTCCAACGAGTTGGAAGGGGGAAAAATGAGTTTGGAAGGACTTAGAATGCTTTTAGCATCGACCGGCGCGAAATAGAGCCGAAGAAAAGCGAAAAACAGCATTCTGGAGCTTTTGTACCGGTACAAGGTGATGGCTGTACCGGTACAACCATCGCGGAACAGTGCCCTGGTTGCTGTACCGGTACAAGGGACTTGTACCGGTACAAACCCGACGAAACAGCGAAACCGAGCTCTCGGGTTTGCGCTCGGTTTGCTGCCACCCAGGCCTTGTACCGGTACAAGACCCCGTGTACCGGTACATGGGACCCAGATCAGTGGGTCAAGTTGGAAATTTGGAAAATAAAGGGGGCTTTTGGGATTTTGTTACAATAGAGGTCTTATGACCCTCTCTCTCAGCCTCTCTCCCTCCTACTCTCAGCCTCTCTCTCTCTCTCTCTCTCTCTAACAACTCTCTCTCTACCCGATAGAAGAAGGAGAAGAAGAAAAGAGGAGAAAGAAGAAGAAGAGAAGGAGGAAAAGAAGGAGAAGAGTTTGGAGGGGGGATCTTGGAGGCTTTGAAGGCTTAGGGTTCTCTCCTACAAGGTGGACTTTGGAGGGCTTGGGGCTAAGGTGAGGTTTTATGAAAACCTAGGTTAGGGTTTGAATTTTACCAAGAGAAAAACTTAAAGATTTGGGCTTTTCTCTGGGTTAGAAACCCTTTAGAGGTTTGGGCTCCATGAAAACACATGAGAGCTCAAAGTGCTCTAATGGTGGATTTCTAGGGTTTGCATCTTAAGCCCTAGAAATGGTTGGAATGATTCTAAATGAGCTTCTAGATGTTGGACAAGCTTTATTTTGCTTATTTTAGAGATCAAAACCTAGGGTTTTACAATGGGATTGGTTAGGGTTTGGAAATTGGGGCTTTCGCCCTAGAATTTTTCGGGGACAAATTGAACTCGTAGAAACCTAATTGGGGGTGTCCTAAACGCGTGGGACAACTCCGTTATAGCATACGAAAATACGTAAAAATAGTTCGTGTATATGGGGCCTAATTGGCACTATTTTTGTTGTAGGACTTGGGTTCATTGTTCGTGAGGCACGAGAGGCTTCACATTCTCCTTCTACTACCACTAGAGGTGGGTGGTGCATTCCAAGGACATCGAAAATCTCTCTATGTCTAAGTGTCATACTTTGAGCATTTATGCATTTTGAGCATCTTGCATAATAGGGTTAATTGTGAGTTCTTTTATATAGTCTAATGTAAATTCAAATGCATGTTAAATGGTTGTAAGAATGTGAGAATGATGATCCCTATGTATGCATGATTGTGACAAGAACCTAGAAGGGTTAGTAAACGAAAAGTGACACTTTGACATAGATTTAGCAAGTGACATCGACGAGTCTAGAACACTTAGTAAACAAATGTGGCATGAGTATAAGAACTTGATAGCGTATATGACATTGGTGATAGAAAAGAATGCAAGGACAAGAACGACCGAAATATTATGACATTCAACCTTAGTGTTAAGAGTCATTTGAGCATAGTCTTCCTTAAAGTTAAGGAATGGATTGAACTTGGAATCCTCGAATGTAGGATTGATCGTACTCACATTAGTCCTTGCTTGAGGTTGCGGTAGCTCCCCCTCGGGCGATGTGCTCCGAAGTCGACATCACTGGGTTGTAGCGAGTATCTCCCCAGAGGGCGGTCCCATCGGGTTGTAGCGAGTATCTCCCCGAATATTGGGATTTTGAGTTGGTGAGTTTGTTGAGGGCGAAACCTATGGGTTAGCCAAGAGATTGGGTATTGACACTATGACCTTGCATTCATCATGAGCATTATATTGAGCATGTCATTTTATATTGTTCAGGCATATTAGTGCATTTGCTAGTGCTTACTTACTTTCCTTTATTCTATTATGCCTGATTAGACCTAGTGGGATAGTCGGCGTGGTTGGTTGCCGAACCCACTGGGAACTTCGTTGTAGTTCTCACACCCCTATTTCCACAGAGCCGGGACCCAGTGAGCCCGCAGATGATCGCGGTAAGGGCATCGCGCCCTAAGTAGAGACCGCCCGAGATAGATTTCATTTTGTAGTTGCATACCCTTTATTATATTATCTTTTGTACCTCGATGACGAACTTACCTTAATGAATGATGTAAGGCATATTTACTTTAAATGTCAAAAGTTATATTTTGGATGAAATGAGATGTAAAAAGAAATGATGCAAAGTTGTAATAGATTCTATAAGTGTAGTTGTTTACTTTCACTCTTGGCTATTGCTTGCCCTTGTGCAAGCCATTGTGTATGCTTCCGCTTATGCAATTTCTATACTCTATCTGTACCTGTTGTTGAGCCTTGGGCGGACGGGGGAGGCTCTGTCCATTCGGCGTCTGTTTCACACTCTCGAACCGGCCAAAAAGGATCGGGCTCGGGGCGTGACATAGTGTCATTGAACATAGATTGGGAAATGTAGTGGTAGGAAGAACACTTGTATTGGAATGCCATTAAACCTAGAGTCGAGTGAACCTAGGTGGGAAAGACTTAGGACCTAGTGTTGTTGAACATAGGTTATGGAATATAGTAGTAGGATGACCACTTGGACATGAGAATATAAACCTAGAAAGGTTGATATATAATATAGGGTGAATTTGAACCTTGAGACTTGGGAAATGGATTCCATAATCCCTAGGACTGGTACTTGCGGCTATGTGGTTATCCTTACTCGGCAAGTGATGCATGACTGCAGGTATGTGGTTCTCCTCGCCCGGCAGCGTTTAATGACTGCGGGTATGTTGTTCTCCTCGCCTGGCAGTGAATCATATATGATTACGGGTATGTGGTTCTCCTCGCCTGGCAGTGAATCATATATGACTGTGGGTATGTGGTTCTCCTCGCCCGACAGTGATATATGATTGCGGGTTTGTGGTTCTCCTCGCCGGATAAATGAGTTGGGTCAAGGGTATGTTGGTATTCCCTCATTCTACGGATAACCTATAGTCGAGTGGATTTAAGGCTGAGGTATATGTGAGACGTCCTTCTCCTCAGGCCTGGATATGAGCGGTAGTTTGCTAATGATTGACTCAAAACTGAGTCGGGTGGTATAGCTTGGCTAAGATAAAAGAACCTTAGAGCGGATTGGGAATGAGGTGGATAGTGAAATAGAAAGTAGAAAGGTAGATCTACTTGCATGATTTTTATTATCGCATTTAGTTGAGGCATAAGTATGGATGTTTAATTACTTGCACATAGTTGAGTCATATATTTATATGTTGGACTAACCTACTTATGT
>NW_017892239.1:5195-6454 GCF_001540865.1 Ananas comosus | reverse complement strand
CACCGCAACTTCATAATTTAAGAAGTTCGGTACCTTACAGCTCCTCCACAAGCGGTGTACTTTGGAGTGTAGACACCACGGGTGAGAGTGCCCGGCGAAGATCCCTCGAGCGGTTGTGCCTTGTGCCTCCCCCGTTAGACGGGGTATGTAGATTGTGAATTTGGGGTAAAACAGGAGCACCCCAGGTTGATTGGGTAAAAGCCAAAGGAAATGAGGAATGGACATGCATGCATAATCATCATGTATTTGAATATGAATATCTATCTGTGGATTGCTTTCTTACAGGCATTGTATTTGTCACGCCCCGCGACCACCCGCCTATTTGGCCGAGGTCGCGGCGCCGACAGCGCCGAACGGACAGGGTTTCCCCTGTACTGCGGACAGAGTCTCCCCTGTATGTTCAAGGCATCGCAATCAATACAATACAAGGTTCCAAACAGGAACAGTATTCAACAAACAGATTGCATAAGGAAGGTATCAACAACATAACACATCCTATGTTATTACAAACATTCATAGGTTTTTACATCACAGTTCTCATTTGATTCCTCCAAATACAATCTAAGTTATTGCATCATTTACTTATTACAGTTTGATACATAGTGTTCTTTTCATTTCCTTCTAGTCCCCTAAGCTATGTCGACGGGGTACTGCTAGCTCTGGTCTCTGGGTAGGGCGCTATCTATGGATCTACGCCCTTTCCTCGCGCCGCCGCGCCGCTCACGTGCGAACCTGTAAAACCCCAAAACAACGTGGGGTGAGAACCAACTCCATGGTTCCCAGTGGGTACGGCCACCCAAGGGAAAAGCTCGACCAAAAGGTCCAAGTAGGCCCTGCAACATGTTAGTTCAACAATATACAATGCAAATATATTCAATTGAAATACATGTTAGGCCTAACAATATGCAATATGCAAGTCATGCAACTCTATGCAATATCTAGTAGATCATTTGAATTCTACTTTTACTTAGCCACCTTAGCTCACATTTCTTTACTCTAAGGTTTCCACTACCTCAGTTCACAACTAAAGTTCACTTTGCCTCTAAGGTCTCTATTACCTTAGTTCTTACCTTTATCACTAGCTTTCAAGGTTTCTATTAACCTAATCAAGCTAACCACCCGACTCGGCCTCGAGTCAATCATCCGCGGATAGTCCGCGCACTGGCCGCACTCTGTGACTTAACCAGCTGGCGGCGAAGTCGTCGCACACGCCGAACACTGGTTCAAGTCCCTTGACTTGGCCATCTGGCGGCGAACGA
>NW_017892239.1:0-3993 GCF_001540865.1 Ananas comosus | reverse complement strand
AAGGTGAGGAAGAAGATGGAGGTGATGAAAACCTCCTCCTTGATCTTCTTCTCCTTCTTATTCCTCTTCTTCTTCTTCTTTCTCTTCTTCTTCTTCTCCTCTTCTTTTCGTTTAGAGAGAGAGAGGGAGGGATTTGGGGATGAACCGGTAAGGGAGAGAGAGAGAGAGAGGTCTTCATCCACTCTATACACTCAACCCATGCAACAATTGTATATAAGTCCCTCAACAATGCATCTCTTGCAACAGCCCAAAATGGGCATTTTCGCGTTCGGAGACCGGTCCTTGCGGTGAGAGACCGGTCCCTGAGAGACCGGTCCTTGCGGTGAGAGACCGGTCCCCGAAGGTCCAGAACTCAGCCTCAAGGACTTAGCCAAATTTTCAGCATTTTCGCCCGTTTTCGCTCGTTTTTGCTCGTTTGACCTCCGATTCGTCTCAAATCGAACCGAGACTCTCCATACATGTTTTCGAGCATGTTTTCATCATCTTTTCATCCACGCTAATGCCGGATTTAGCTCACGGCCGAACATAGCCTTTCGGGTCACGTTTCCGCACCTATGCGCACCGAAACGCCCGAATGCCTCCGAACTTCACCGAACTTCACCGGAACCGTTCGAATGGCTTTCTAACCTCACATAAACCATAACTTCATGATTTTAGAAGTCTGGTACCTTACATTCTCCCCTCCTTAAAAGGAGTTTCGTCCTCGAAACTAACTCACTTCAACCCAATTCACACCTCAACTCGGTTCACCGAGCAACATAGGGTTCCAATACACTTTGATACTCCGAGATGGCCTTTTACTCATTGGAATCATCCAATGGCCCACCACGGAGGATGTGAGACTAGATTCGCTCACATTTGCTAAGCGTAACTCCGAAAGTGCATTACGGGTCTCCATCACTCTTGGTGGTAGCGCAAGTCGAAACTCAACGACTTTACGCTCTCCAACACCATTCACCACTTGGCATGCAAGAACTCTTCCTTGCATTCACTTCCCGTCAGGGAACACACTCCGATTCGATCACCGGCATTGCTTTGAGGCAATATCACTGGTGCATCGACCAATCGTGAGTGCTTCAACCACATTCGGACATTGCTCTACCGCGAGATGGCCTACCCCGGCACATCTCGACCTCCAACTCTCAAGAGAGCATTGTCCACAATTCCATATGGCTATCCGGTATTCAAGTGTCTCCAAGAGACCACTTTTCCTTACCTCTCAATTGCCACTTCTAACCTCAATTCGCTCTACTACGAGATGGCCTACCCCGGCACATCTCTCGAACCTCAATTCACGAAAGAGCGTTATCTTCAAGTTCTCCAACATGACCCAACCTGCCTGGGCAAGTTTCACGCTCGGGGACCGGTCTCTCCCTTACTCGGGACCGGTTGCCCCGCGCTACGCGACCCTCAGCCTCGGGGCAACCGGTCCCTCACTGTCTGGGACCGGTCCCCGAGAGCAGGCTTGCGCAGACCACATTCGGGAACCGATCCCTCCCACCAGGGACCGGTCCCCGAGAGCAAATCTGCCAAGTGCAGATTCTTGCACCATTGCTCTCGCGGACTCCATTGCAATGCACTTTTGGTGCATTTGACTTCTTCGGCTTTTCCGAAGCACACCCACACGACAATCAGTCGATTTTGAGCGAAGTCCAACTCTCGCATTTCGAGAATTCACTTTCTTACACCAACTCCTCACGTGGCTATCTCTTATTCAAGTATCTACTAGAGAACACTTTACTTTCTTTTTATCCTTTGTTACTACAAGCCACGTTCAACATCACACGAACCCTCCGTTCGTGAATCCAAGCCCAACTCACTAGCAGAGTTGCCGGCCGCACCGATCATCGGTTTTCGCAGGCGGACCAACGGTCGTAATCATTACGTCTACCGCCTAAACCCGTCGCAACTACGCATAGCGTCTCTCGTTCGCAACGTAGACCCAATCATCATTTCTGGGCGAAATTCTCACTTGGGAATTCGTACACACTCCAAACAGGAGCAACCAAGACCTCAACCACGTCAAGTCCTCGGGTTGGGTCACTACACACTCTGTGTATCCTCGATCTCATGATCCAACACGCGGCATTCCGCGCACTCAGGTCCAAGCTCGGACTACCGTCCTGACCAACTCTCTGCCCTATCTGTAGGTATCGGGCCGCTGTCACTCACAGCTGACTGCGCCTGCCCGAAGGGTCCAGGCTCCACAGTCCACAAATGGTCCAGGCACGGGTCATCCTAAAGCGATACCCGTCGTCGTCGTCCTACACGACACACTCTACCAAGCTGCATATACCACTACCGGCTCCTAGGCACCTAGTGCGAGCCACCAGCCCCACGAGTGATCCATGGCCCGCTTCACACTTAGCCCTGCTAAAGTGCTACTGCCAATGCACTCAACCGGCTGAATCGAAACCGCACTTTACGCGTAACTATACTCGAGCGCTCTACGCCTCTACAGCGTTCCAATTAGGTCAAGCATTAGGCAACCTTGCCTATGCGCACCGACTACATGAGCACAACTCGTTCACCTCAATTCGAGGTACTACTAGGCCAACATGCCCGTATCCAGCAACTACACGGCTACTCTCGCAATAGTGATTCTACTTTCACTGTTCGATCTACCGAAACAATATCCAAGACTCTCAGGCTACTCGAATATTTGCGACGTCATGGCGCAACTCTCGCAATTCGATGCTCGTTGCCTTGAGAGTCGCTTCACTATGAGTCTCACTTCTCGTCCAAGAACCATCACTAGCGGTTTGCTAGTACCACTTGGTTCTCTACCTGCTCCAGCAGGCGTCACATTCTCACCGCATAAGCATGCTCGGGTGTCTACCTCTACCCGTCCCCTCGGTCCTTACTATGCAATGTATAACTAGTAGCAACTGACCATATGATAATGCATGCTATGCATCAACTTGAGATCACGCAAAAGTATATGCTTGCTCAATTAACTCATACCTGCCATGACGTCGTCGGCAACGGCAGGCACCGCAACTCGGGTCGCATGTCCATGGCCACTTGGCACTCTCCGCGAACCCTCCGGTTGCATCATCCTCAACGGCTGCTCTCCCAACCATGCCGCAGGTGGCACACCTGCAGGCTGTCCCAGAGAGGAATAGGCCGTCACTAGCGTTAAGGCCCGGCTATCACCTTGCGGACACTCGTCCCGCGTATGACCCGGCAGCCCACACTTGAAGCATTTGCCCTCCCGCTGATCACACTGCTGTGGATAGTGAGGGCCTCCACAAATAACACATCTCGCAGAGGACCTAACGTGGTAAGTCCCCGGAGCTCGGGATCGAGAGCGCGAACTCATCGAAGTTCGTTGGGAACTTGACTGACCATCGTGTCCGCTCACCGGCCGTCCTTTCCCCTTTTCCTTGTAATATGCCTCGCGCTCCTCCCGCAGAGATTCCTTGCCTTGCTCTATCCACAAGGCCCGATCTAGGACCTCGGCAAAAGTCTGCAACTTGTGCACAAGCACAGCCTTGTAAAGGCCTGGCCGCAGTCCACGCACAAAGCAGTCGGCCTTGTCTTTGTCATCCCGCACCACGTTCGGGACACAATGCACGATACGGGAAAATTCCCGTTCGTACAGCCTGACTGAGCGATCTCCTTGCCGCAGCTTTTGGAACCTTTCCTGAAGCTTTCGCTTTTCACTATCGGGGAAATAGGCTGAGAACACCAATCCCCGAAACTCTTCCCAAGTCATAGGAGGGAGACTAGGCGGTCGATCTCGCTTGACGCCTTTCCACCACACCTTCGCCGATTGTTTTAGATAGTGCACGGCTAGGTTTACCTTGTCTCGCTCCAAGGTGTACAAATCCTCGAAGAGTGTTTCCATGGAATCAATCCACATCTCTACGATCCACGGATCTGCGTCCTCACCATCAAAGGTAGGCGGATCGAATTTCTTGAAAGCCATGAGGGTCGCCAAAGCTCGCTCCCTCTCCGCCTCCACCTCAGAACTAACCGGAGTCGGATCGC
>NW_017892238.1:0-6457 GCF_001540865.1 Ananas comosus | reverse complement strand
CACTTATCTATGGATTTGAAACTTAAATTCAAAACATGATTTTCGAACGCCTTTTAACATTAGTTATACCATATGGGCCTAAACTGAGTCTGCACCCATATCGAAAGCTAAATTCAAACTATGTGGGTCAAAATCTGGCCCAAACAAGCCTACATCTAACTCACATTGAGCATGAACCCAAATATAGCTTTACGGGCCTGAATTCAGTCCAAACCCGAATCCATATCCAAAATGAATTCAGCCCAAATCCGAATCCATATCCAAAATGAATTCAGCCCAAACCCGAATCCATATCCAAAATGAATTCAGCCCAAACCCGAATCCATATCCAAAATGAATTCAGCCCAAGCCCGAATCCATATCCAAAATGAATTCAGCTTATATTGAGCCCGAATCCAAACCAAAATGAATTCAGCCCAAGCCCGAATTCAGATCCAAAACGAAATGAGCCCATATTAATCCCAAATCAAGTCCAAATCCAAATTAAGTCCAAAATGAGCCCATGATCCAAATCTAAATTGAGCCCATAAAATGAGCTCATCTAAGTCCAAATCCTCATGAAGTCCAAAGCCTATTTACAAATGGCCCCGGTCCAAAACCCATTTAGGCCCACTACCTAAGCCCATTATCCAAAACTCATTAAAACCATTAAACCATTAACCCATAAACCCATATACATAAACCTATATACATTTACCCATGAACCCATACACATTTAACCCATATTCAAGCCCATAACCTTAACCAAGTCCATGAACTTTGAACCAAAACCATGGACCAAACCATACACCAAATCCTGTGGACCATACCATACACCAAATCCACGAACTATAAATCAAGTTCATAAATCAAATCAAGTTCATGAGCCAAGGATCATAAACCACAACCCATACACCAAGTCCATGAACCATAAACCCAAGAACCATAAGTCCATGAACCATAAACCCAAGAACCATAAGTCCATGAACCATAAACCTATGAACCATATCTAAGTTCATGAACCATAATCCCATATATGCAATACCATAAACCTTGTGAACCAAACCCAAACCTTCGACCGAAACGTCGTTAAACTAATCCACCAAATCAATCGACCGAAACGTCGTTAAACTAAACCTGAATCCGATATCGACCGAAATGTCGTTAAACTAAACTCAAGTTCAATTTTCACGAACATCCCAATTCCCAAAATAGTCGATTCTCTAGCATATAAAACTAGAGTCAAATCACAATCATGTTCAAACTTGATCAAATTCTAAACCTATATTTAGAATTGATCAAACCATCTGATCAAATTAATTTGTTGGATTCCAATACATATACTTGGAGTTTAATTTAAATCAAATCTGACTAATCCTAATACATATAATTAGGATTTAGTTAATATTTCACCTTGAGATGAACCAAAATCAAATGTGACTAAGCTCTAATACATAAACTTAGAGCCTAATTGTATCAGACTCTAAAATATAAAATTAGAGTCTAATTCAAGATATTTGGGGCTAATCCTAATACATATATTTAGGATGAGAGCTCAAATCAAACTCTATTGGACTTTATTACATATATTTAAAGTTCAGAGTTTAATCAAGTTCGATTAAATTCCAATGCATATATATGGGATTTAATCAATCTTTCATCTCATGGTAAACAAAGTTGAGCTCCAAAATATATAGAGCTCAACAAAAACCTGATCATCTATTGGACTTATTACATGAGTTTAATCTGAATTAAATCTGATTAAATTCCAATACATATATATATGGAATTTAATCAATCTTTCATCTTAGGGTGAATAGTGTTGAGCTCCACAACATATAGAGTACAACAAAATTAATTTGACCATATATTGGGCATCTTAGAATATATAACTAAGATACAATTGAAAAATACATTTTCTTTACGCTCTATTCATNTCTTTCATCTTAGGGTGAATAGTGTTGAGCTCCACAACATATAGAGTACAACAAAATTAATTTGACCATATATTGGGCATCTTAGAATATATAACTAAGATACAATTGAAAAATACATTTTCTTTACGCTCTATTCATGTACACTGAGGGTATGCCCTTGGTTAAAGCCATGTAATTGAGCAATAAATTATAAATTTCCTTTTGTCCAATTCCAGTTTATATTCAGCATTTCAGAGGTCTCTTAATCGAAGGTGCCCTAACACTTTGTAGGGGTAATTAACAATAAATGCTTGTGTTTATTGGAAGCCATGGATCCGCAATACCTGATATCCATACATACACATACTTTAATCTACATCATGAATACTACCGCACGGGAAAATAAAGATAAAAATTTCCCGTGCGAGGTGCGTCATTCGTGGTGGCAGACAAAATGGCACGCCCGGTGGGACATGGCTTCTCCTTCCATCTTTGAGACCGATGACATACAAATAGAATTGGATGGTAAATATTTAATCTACATTCGTTATTCCCCTGCAGGAGAAATGGCACCTAAGAACACTTCTGTGGGCTCGATGACGATCAAGGCGGGTCAGGTTTCCCTGCCAGCATCCATCCTCACTTTCGGAGCTGCTGGTGCTGCAATCCAGTTCGGCACCATTCCTGAAGAAGTTAGGGCTGCGGTTATGGCCCCTTTCACTGCTGCTACCAGCACCAACACTGCTAAGACTGTGATTCCACGTCTTCCCTCTCGTGGGAGGCGCCCGAATGTGATCATCCCCAACCCTCCTCGCGTTCCTGTGAAGGAGAGGATTGCACCCATCAGCGCATCTAAGAGGATGGAATTACAAGGAAGACTTGTATTCCAAAATCGGATAGCTGAAACATCGCCACTCAACATGGCACCGGAGATGTCGGTCTTCGATAGGCTGACCATTCCCAAGGACACCGTGACTAAGTCCTTCAAGAGGAATCTTCGTCGTACTTTGAAGCGACGGGAGATAAACAAAGGAAGCAAGTTCCAGCAAACCCAACACAATAGGTTTGTCGCCGGGCCTGATGTTTTGGCCCGTAACTGCTTCGCACCCTTGAGATTTGTGAGAAAAAATTCACCTACTGCCATTCTGCGCCCAGAGTCAGAAATGGCCCATTTGAAACCATCTGTTGCATGTCCCCGCTCGAAGAACGATGATAAGAACTCTGTCTTTAAGCGGATATATAAGGTTTTTAAGGCTGTAAAAGGAAGAACCAGCCTGGAAAAGAAAATTGAGAAGCCCAGATGGCAACAAAAGAAAGCAAGGAATACAGAGTGGAAGCCAAAAACTCTTGCCCAGATCAAAGAAGAAAAATTGGCGATACACACGGTGAGAGTTATCGGGCATACGTCATCGAATGAGGATGCTGATGAAGAAGAAACAATTCAGCAAATCCTCACGAGGGCGGCTGCAAGAAAAGCAGCGGAAGAGAAAGCCAGAGCTAAGGAAGCGAGCTCTTCGCAGACCCAACATAAAGAAAACAAAGATGATATGCCTAGTGATCCATCTGATCCACGAGATGAAGAGGAGGTTGTTTATTACCCCAAGGATCCAAAAGACGTTATAATTGCGTCTTTAAAAAAGAAAGTCGATGAAAAAGATAGAGATATCATAAATCTCTATAAAAAGATGGAGGATGTTATGAGCTTGATGCTCAATGTGCAAAAGCAACTGGGGGAGCAACGACGTCAAACTAAGACTCCTACTCAGTTAGAAGCACATTCGCCGCAAATCATTGATGAACAGGCTAAAATGACTGTTCCTAAAGAGACTACCTCTTTGACTAAGGAAGAGATCCATGATCTGATCACTTCTCAAATTAAAGAGACGGTGGTAGGGACGCATCCAAAACCCAAAGGAAAAGGTCACCCTTATCTATCAGAATACGATAGCGTACCATTTCCAGAAGGGTACCAGGTCCCTAAGTTTAAAATGTTCTATGGTATCGGCAATCCCGATCAACATATAGCACATTTTAAAGCCATGTGTGGAAATACAGGGAGTAACGGACCTCTACTCTTGCGACAATTTCCACAAAGCTTATCAGGTATTGCTTTTGAATGGTACTACTCCCTCGAGGATGAGTCCATCAGAACCTGGGCTGACATGGAAGAAGCTTTCAGAGCAAAGTTCGCCACTGTTAGCGATAAGATTACCATCGCTGATTTGGTAGCCACCAGGCGAAGAAAAGATGAAACAATGCTCGACTACATTACAAGGTGGCGGAACTTAAGCATAAGGTGTGAACAACCCCTAGACCAGTCCCAAGCCGTTGGTCTTGTCATGGGTAACATCGACAATTGGATGGCTCCTTTCCTGTGCACATCAAGTTGTTCCACCTTTCATGAATTAATATCAAATATTTCCCGGTTGGAGAGAACCGATCCTCAAGTCCTCTTAAACTTACAAAGGACTAAGAAGGATGATAATAAAAGAGTTGAGACGAAGATGGCACAAGCTAGGCCAGCCCGTGCAAATATGATAGAGAAAGGAAAGAAAGCAATTTCCTCTACAGTTGAACAGGCCCCGGTAAAGCCTATGTTTGGGGGCAATAATCCAAAAGGGATTTCCTTAGAGGAGCGGAGAAACAAGGTATATCCTTTCAAACGGGAGAAAGTGAGAAAGATATTCAATGACGCCGTCAAAAATGGGCTTCAACTGCCGGAGCCAAGGAAGCCAGAAGATGTAGGGAAAACTGGCGATCCAAACTATTGCCTATACCACAGACTAATCAGTCATCCAATCGAAGACTGCTGGGTGTTCAAAGATTGGGTTGAAAGGCAATATAGAAGCGGCGCAATCACTCTGTCACAATCAGTATTGTCAGAGGCCCCAGTCGAAAAGACTAATTTGGTCGACGTCAAAAATTTGGAGGAAATCGAGAACGTATTTCCCCCTGAGTTTTGGAATATATTTTTATCTAAGAAAACTCGGAAGATGTTAAGATATTTAAAAGAGGTACCGGGAATAAAATGGCGAGGTCCTTTAAACCCAGAGGTGCAAGCTGAGAATAAGCCTATACCTCCAGTTAATAATCTAGCCAAGTCAAGGCTCGGAATAACCCGGATGAGGAAGAATAAAAAGTTTGTTGAGCCGGCTCAACCACAACATAAGAAGCGGCCTATTGAGGAGCATATCGACTCGATGGAAGAATACAAACAGGATGAAAGACAGCCTCTTATGATTCATGATTTTATTTCTAGAGCAATAGAAGAGGCTAAGAAAAAGAAGGACTCTGGTGAAAAAGAAATTCCTGTTGAAGAGCTCAAAGAAAAAGAAGAGCCTTTTTGGAAAGAAACTTGCAGAGTCATTACTGCACAACGTGACGATGAAGAAATTATCCCTCCTTCAAGTCACGTTAGAGGACGAGAAAGGAATCTCAGAGAAGTTCATAACCAACTAGAAGAAATAAAAGAAATGATGCATGACAATTACCACAAGGTAAATGATAAGATGTTGGATATGAAAGCACAATTGAATGTAATGTTCTCTATGATGATTGGGATCGAAGCCAGAGTGGAACAATTAATGAAAATTACTCCTCTCCCTCAGCAGACTCAGTCACAAAACCACAGAGAACGGGAGATCGAGCCGTTGCCAAGGCTTACAAATCGATCTTCAAATCAGCATTCACCCAATACTTCTAGAAGTGATAAAGAAAAAACCCCTCTTATAGAAACTAAAAACATGGGTGGGGAATGCTCGAGAACGGCGCCGACGGGAGGCATTAATTCTCAGTCTTCTGGCAGCAAAAATACACCTATGTATTGCCCTTTTCATCAAGTGAAAGGACATAACCTAGAAAACTGTCGCACTTTTCAACATATAAGAAGACCAAAAGGTCAGTTTTCTCAAGGGGCAAGTATAAGGCAAAATGTCAGAAACACCACTTTGAAAATTCACGAGAAAAATAAGCACAAGACTATTCCTTACACACGGGAGTCATGCCGTGTGATTACAATATCTGATGACGTGTCAGATGACGTGTCAGAAAGCCCTGTGCCGACCCTGGGGGCAAATCAACAGACCTCCACACCAAACGATGATACTTATGTTGATCCTTTGGAATTATACGACACTTCAACTTATAATGATCCAATGAAGAAGTTGTATAGAATGGAGTGTCGCTTAATCAGAATGGAGGGAGAAATGAGTGGAGCGGACGGGCTGCACAATGATATTAACTTCATAAAGATTAGAATATGAACGGTCATGACTGGCGATTAAAGGGCATAGTATTTACAAATGAGAACTATAATAGAATGTTCAAGATAGATGCTACTGAAGCATCAAAAATGATGTCGGGTTAGAGACATGCGAGCCATAAACTGGCAAGATTGATCGGAGCAATAAAGTCTAACAAAGCGCGAATACGGACGCAAATTTCTATGAAGCACACATAATTGCCTCACAGAAATTAAAAGAATGTCGTGAGAGGAAATGCAAGTCATCTTACGCTAGACAATAGAGGAGAAACACAACCTCTAATGCCAGCCATTGCTCTCT
>NW_017892237.1:0-6459 GCF_001540865.1 Ananas comosus | reverse complement strand
ATCATCTCAACCTCACATCTCTCCATCCAAGGGCTAAAAACACACAAGTATCACTTGGGTGATACTTGTAAAAGTATTCTAGCCCTACTCTATATATATATATATATATATATAGTGGGGCCCGCTCCATCTAACTATCCTTACCGATTTAGCGAACCGAACCGAACCGAACCGAACGGAATCGACAAAATATCTATTTTTCAAAAATAAATAGATGCCCCTTTTTAAAAAATTTTCTTATGTTTTGGTTGTGTCACCGTCTTGCTTGTATTCCGATCGAATAACTCAAAGATGACGACGAAGCAGTAGTATTACATGCATGTTGTACGTACGTGCCTGTATATCTATGTAAACATAATTTTTTAATATTTTTAAGTAACCCTCCATTTTCTTTCACTTGAATTTCGGACTAATATTAGGTGTCTAGACCGACCGTCCCTAGAGCAAGTGGCAAAGAGTTTGGCGGTTGATACCTGAGACCCAAGTTCGAATTAATCCTAGCTGATTCACATTTCCAGCTAAATTTATTTTTAAATAAAATAAAAGAAGCAGGTATCATCTAAGAAATTAACATGTTGTTAAACAGGCCGGGTATCAAAGGGGGATAAGTTTAAGCTATAAGCTAGCCAGTAAAATATTTTTTATCATTCTTCAGTCCGTAAAATATAGCATTTTATTATCATGTGATTTATACTTCAATTCTAATTTTTTATGCGTTTTAGTGACAAATCTTTATGGTGAAACGATCGACCACGTGCGAAACTACACGATAGCATGATGTATAAAACTTTTCAGACTACAAGATGACAATTAACTAAAAGTTTGCTAAATTACGAGAGCGCTGGAGTTTTCCCTCGAATATTCGATCCTATTGGCTATTAATTGTTAGTATTTGTTCCTCACCAGCTAAATAGTTGATGATGATGATGATGAAAATGACTTCCACTACTTATGTTGATATATAATTGGTTTGTGGGAATGAGACATGCAATAGTCAATAATAATAATTGGCCACGGAAGGAAAAGAGATTCTTTAATTTGGCACCTTACTTTTTTGTCATCTAGAATTAGAATATTCTTGCATGCCTCTCTACATACATAAAAAACACATTAGGCCGTGGCATGATGACACAATTATTATTAATAAAAGTGGAATGATGACATAATTAATGGGTAATTCGTACCACTACTCCACTACTCCCTGAACTTTTTTAACTTTAATATTTCAGATCCTGAAATTTCAAAAAGATTGTAGTTAAGTTCATTAAAATTATCTTATTTATTCTTTATCTTAGAGTAAAGAATTGTTGAATGCGCCTAGCTAGAACATCTATAAGTCCATAAAGAATTGATCCATTGGTTCTCAATCAATCTATACTTTCAATTTAACTTGTTGGGGTAAATAATAATAATAATAATAATAATAAATAAAATTAAATAAAAAAAATTAGAAAAAGAATAAAAGAGTGAAAGATTATGGTTGGCCCATTATATTTGGGCTTATTCAAATTTTTTTTTTGGTAGAATTCATATGAGCCCAAACGTAATTTGGGCCAAACAAATTCAGACCCTCTTATTAGGCCATATATGAAAATAAACTTGTGGGCCTTATGAAAGCCCATTGAATTTTTGAGCCTATCTAATAACTCGAACCTCATCTTAGCCCAACGAGTGTTATTTGTGCCCAACAGGCTTCATCAAAATGGGCCCGATATCAGCCCAATTCTTTCTCGAATTTTGAAAATATCTCTTAAACGATCTCATACATATCCCTTTCCATTCAAAATTTGATTTCGGATTTTGAATCTCCAACCAACTCCTTAAATATCATTTTCTCAACGAATCACATGCACATCCCCAAAATTCAAGTTTGAACTTCAAAACATTCAAATTTCGAATTTTTGAACTCCCAACCAACCCTCAACAACTCGATTCAAAATTCGATTTGAATCCCCAACCGACTCCTCAAAATATTTCTCGCCAAACCCCACGAATCGCTCCGACTCATCAGATTTCCCCTTCTACTATAAATATGAGGATAAAAAAAGATGATACATAGAGATAGAGGAAGTGATAGAGAGAGGATAGCGATACAGAGGGGTTAATTACATCATTGGTCCCCAACCTTTACACCATTTTTCAATTTGGCTCCCAACCTTTATTTTTTTGCAATCAAGTCCCTAATCTTTGGATTTTATTATAATTACGTCCCAGCCATTAAAAAAACTATTAGAATTAACGGAATCGCCACATCAGCGCCTATCTGTCATCTCTTTTGCATGTTCATTTTAGTCCCTAAACTTTGCATGTTTTTTATTTTAGTACATAAAAATAAAAATTTTAAATTTTAAATTTAAATTCAAAAATATTATTAAAATTAAAATTTTAAAACTAACGAGAAATTAGAATTTTGAAATTGTATTTAATGTTGGATTAAACTTTTGAATTGAAATTCAAGTTTTAAATTTGAATTTTAAATTGAATCTAAATTTTGAATTCAAACTCAAAATTTTGATTTTGATTTTGATATTTCAATTTACATTTAAAATAAAAGTTTGGAAACTTAAAATTTTGATTTTGATTTTGATATTTCAATTTACATTTAAAATAAAAGTTTGGAAACTGAAATTTAAATTTAAAATATGAAGTTAAATTTAAAATCATATTCAAAATTTTGATTTTAAATTTTAAATTTGAATTCAAAATTTTGATTTTAAATTTTAAATTTGAATTCAAAATTTAAAATTGAATTTAAGATTCGAATTCAAATTCACATTTTGAATTTGAAATTTCAAATCAAAGTTTGAAATTAAATTAGAATTTACAATTAAAAATGTGAATTTGAATTTAAAATTTAAATTTTAAAATTAAATGCAAAATGGGATTTTGAATTCAAATTTAAAATTGAATCCAAAATAAAAATTTAAATTTAAAATTTAAATCTTAAGTTAAAAATCTTGTTTTGAATTTATAAATTTAATCGGTTAATTACCCCATTGGTCCCCAACCTTTGCACTGTTTTTCAATTTGGCCTCCAAACTTTTTTTTTTGCAACCCGCTGACACAGCGCTTACGTGGCGCTGACATGGCGCCTACATGGCGTTGACATGGTGCTGACGTGGCATTTTCCATTAATTTTAACACTTTTCTGACGGCTGGGGCTTAATTGTAATGAAATCAAGAGATTAAGGACTTGATTGCAAAAAAAAAAAAAGGTTGGGGACCAAATTGAAAAATGGTGCAAAGGTTGGGGATCAATGGTGTAATTAACCCCGATATGGAGAGAGAATACGATACTATAAATATGAGGACAAAAAAAGATGACACATAGAGATAGAGGATAGTTATAGAGAGAGAATAGAGGATAGTTATAGAGAGAGGATAATGAAACGGAGAAAGAATACGATACAAAGAGGAGAGATAATAGCAATTCCACCCCTACTACACGCATTCCTACGTACAAAAAAATCCAAAAGAATGAGAGATTTTCGACCGCACTGCCGTGCAGCTTTATCCAATCTGTCATTCTACATCCACCATTTGATCATCAAGTAAAAAAATAAATAAATAAATAAAATAAACTTCTTCTCCCCTTAGCCATGCGACTAGGAGGGGGGGAAGTCTCTCTCTCTTCTCCTCTCTCACTAAAAAAAAAGAATAATAATAATAATATTAAAAAAATACATATCAGAATAAAAAAATCTCTTTCCTCTCTTTTCTCTTTTATCCCGCATAGGTCCTGCCGCCGTCATCCACGCCGTCGTCCCCAAATCCCATCTAGACGTCTTCGATGGGAGATGGGAGGAGGATCGATGATTCTCCGTTTCTTCGGACCTCCCTATAGCTCATTCAAAGTCGTTAATTGATGGGATGGGTGATTCACATGTCACATCACCGTGATCTTCTCCAGCCTCGTCGGTTTCACGTTTTTGAAGGAAGATGGGAGGGGAGCCAATGACTCTCTGTTTCTTTGGACCCTTCAACTTCTTTCGAGAACATCGAATCAAGCACACCAGCTGTCATCATCTATGCCACCATCGTCATCTATGCTACAGTCGCCTTCAAACTTGTCGGTTTGACGTTTTTGAAGGAAGAGGGGAGGGGAATCAATGATTCCTCGTTTTTCGGACCCTTCAACTCCTTTCAAGAACGTCAAGCCTGCAAAAAAAAAGAGAGAAAGAAAGCCACAAAAATCTCAAATCGCTTCAGATGATTTCTTCGAACATCTGAATTTTTGTTCAATGAAAATCAAATTGCAGTAAAATTCGAAAAGGGAAATTCTTCGAACCCCAAAATCAAATTGCAATCTATACCCTATATTAATCCACGTAATTTTATCCACATGGCAAGTTTTGCTTAATTTGTGCATGTGGGACCTACCTGTCAGTTGTGGTATGTTTGGCTTAATTTAGGGCATGTAGGACCCACCTATTGTTTAGGGTTTAGAGAAAATATCTTAGCATGTGGGACCTACTTGTCATTTTTTCATTTCTCTTAAAATATTATATATGACATATGGGGACCACCTATTGGTTTTAGGGTTTAGAGTGCAAACACTCTTTTGAACTCGATCTTGAAAAAATGGGTCCAGTGGTTCGCCGGTTTGCTTTTTCCATTGATGTCGCTTCGGGTCGGTTCGCTTCGTCGCTTTGGGCCGGTTTGCTGCCGGTTCGCTTTGTCGCTTCGGAAGCCATCGCTGCCGATTCACTTTTTCCATTGTCGTCGCTTCGGGCCGGTTCGCTTCGTTGCTTCGGAAGCCATCGTTCTTCCCTCCCTACCGTTTCCATTGGCGCCGCTTCATTCCCATCGAATGATTCCCCTCTCGACTCTAAAATGGTCTCGATTCATTATCGCTTCGTCTTCCAATGCCATATCGGATCAGTTTGCCGGTTCGTTCCTTTCTTTGTCGTCGCTTCGAAAACCGTCGATTCTGTCACGCCCCGGGGCCGATTTTAAAAGCTTTTTTTTTTAAATCCATTACCATTTTGAAACAGAGTTGCGGAAGACGTGCCATTTATTTATTTATTTTTTTCAACCTGGCCCACGTGACGTACAGATCCGCCACAAATACAAAGTTCCTCTATCCACTCGGACAGAGTCTCCTTTGTATTTGCACGGCGTACCAACTATACAACAGGATCTCAACCACAACCTACATTTATCAATCAACAACCAATTCATGATATGCATTTCCATACAGCTATCAATCCTTAAGATGATGCATGCCTCTAAGCACTCCTTAGGCGCTGGATGATGCAATGCACAGTACGACAATCATCCTATTTAAAAATGCTCCTCACCCGGAAGCTTTGTTTTTGAAATCTATTTCAGTCATCCATGAAAATCATTCGAAAATCTTTTTAAAACTGTTTCCCACTCGGAAACTCTATTTTGAAAATCGACTACCTCGAGGGGTAGAAAACCACAATGCATAAGGACGTAAATGACTGAACTGAATATTTATAAAACTAGATCCACAAATCCACAATCTAAAATCACATGCATAAGGAAAACATCACAGATCCACTGAAGCCAAATCACCAACATTCAAATAAATATAAGGATCGTCTAACTGAACCATTTATTATTAAAACTACTAAGTGTCGAAATGAAAATAACCAGGGTGACGGTTGCTATACCAGATGTCACGCCCCGCGACCAACCGCCAATTTGGACCGGGTCGCGGCGCCGACGACAAACCGCCGAGCGGACCGGGGTTTCCCCTATACGCGAACAGAGTCTCCCAGGCGTCGCAATCCAAACAATGTACATTACAAGGGTTCCAACCAGGAACAGATATCAATCATAGATTGCAAATGGAAAGGTATCAACAACATAACACCAGACTAGCTAAATCGTCCTCCCATCGAGCCCAAAATCTAACTCCTCGTCCATGTCACCTGGGGGGGAATGGGAGGTGAGAAACCGCAACCATGGTTTCTGAGTAGGTACGACAGAGCCACGAAGGCAAGCCATAATCATCGGAAACCAAAGGAGATAGATAAACAAATATATATGCTGATATGAAACAGAACTACAGATATGAGCATGATGTGATATAAGAGCAACTACAGTAGTAATAGAAACATGATAATAACTGAGCAAGAACGAAACTACTACTGTAACCAAAAACTCAACTAATCGGATGCCTCAAGGGTAAATAGTCCAAACCAAACCCAATCTGATGCTGCTATATTGGTCCGCAGACCTCAAGCGTTACCTATCATAGAGCAGACACTGCCAACTTATTCATGCGTCACCGACGAGCTATCCGGATACGTACACCCCTTGGTTGGTGGCCAAACCAACCTGGTGTCTAGAATACACAATGCTGTGACTAAATAATGCTGATATGCTCAAAACGAAAACCCGCAAAAAAAGACCGGTGCCATGGCCGAAGCCAGGTGCAAGGGCGTACAACACCGAACCACGATCAACCAGATCGAAACACATGACAAA
>NW_017892236.1:2162-6475 GCF_001540865.1 Ananas comosus | reverse complement strand
GAAGCAACTCCCTTCCCTCGGTCCCTAGCCTCTCCCGGCGTGGAAGACTCTGAAAGAAAACATAAAACAGAGGGCGTGAGAACTATAATTTATAGTTCCCAGTGGGCAATTACTGACCTCAGCTCAATGCACCACTAGGCCCCAAATGAAAAGGGTAAGTAACAACAAATACTAATAAGCAATAAATAGCGAGTATGAAAACTGCTGAAAGGAAGCATAAATGAAATGCTATACTGCTATGTCTCAAGTAAGCATGATGTCATGGTGATGTACATCTACACTATCATAAGGTAATATGTCCAATACTAATATACCTCAACATGATGAACAAGTAAACCTCACAATGCGATATGTCAATGCATAAGGAGTAAGCTCTACCAAAGCAAACCAGCATACTATGATGCAATGAATGATACCGGCAAGTGTACTATATATCCCAATGCTATGTAATGAGTAGGTCAAGTAATCCAACTACTAAGCCTATCTAGTAGTGCTTATTCATTCTCAACACTGTGTCGATTTCCATTTCCAATTAAGGACCTACCAAAGGTAGTCCAGCTTGTGCCACCTAAGTGCCTGTGGTAGCCCAACATCCCTACTCTGTAAGATATGGATCCTGAGGAACTAAAAGGTAAGTAACACCTAGAGGGGGGTTGAATAGGTGTAAAAACGGCAAACTCAAAAATCTCGATGCAAATAAAATAAAGTAGCGAAAAATAAAACAGCACACCGAGAATTTAACGTGGGAAAACTCCAATTCGGAGTGAAAAACCTACGGGACCGATCACACGAAGAAAATCCACTAAGAAAACTTGAGTACAAGTGATTTTGACAAAAATACACGACTCAATTTACCGATTTTCTGTAGATAGTGATCTTCACCAGTCCTCGATCGATGGGAATCCTCCAATCGATCTCGCTGCAACTCCTCGCACCATCAACGCCTCAACTCCATGAAGCGTCCACCGAATCCTCGGCTACACGCGAGCTCCACGTGCCGAATCTCCTTCCGGAGCTTGTCGAAACGAAGATTTGTGGTGATTAAGCTTTAGAATCCCATACGCACTGAGGGTCTACCTTTAATCAAACATCTACTTGATTCTCGTATGATTTCTCAAGTAGAAACGAAGAATCAAGTCGATTGTTGATTGTTAGAAACTTGTTATTAGAATCAAACCATAAGAACGAGAAAAAATAAGTTTCTAGGGTTTAGAATAAGTAGAAATTCAAAGCCTCAAGTTTTTAGATGACCCCCATAGCTTATTTATATGTTTAGAAGACTTAGAAGTAGACTAGAATTGCAAAAAGTCCTTTTTAAAAACCTGTGTCGTCCTCAGAGACCGGTCCTCTTGAGGAGACCGGTCTGTGAGAGACCGGTCTCTCAAGTGAGGAACCGGTCCCTCGCTGCGTGTTCAAAAACACAACGTTCGGGAACCGGTCTCTCAAGCTTGAGACCGGTCCCTCGCTGCGCGACAGAATTACCAAGGTTCGGGAACCGGTCTCTCATCTCAGGGGACCGGTTGCATCAAAACTCACGCAGTGAGGACCTTAGGGGAACCGGTCTCTCCAACTCAGGGACCGGTCCTAGAATACAGAAAAGTTCAGAAAAATCGTTTTAAAGCAATCTAAGCCTTCTGAACTTATTCCAATTAAGTATCTTCACCACAAATGATCTTTTCTCCATACCTTAGGTGCCGAACTTTACGAATGAATCTTTGTTCTTCAATTTGAATCTTTTCTTCAAAACTTCCGCGATCAACTCTTCAAGACTCCAATCAACTTTACGAAATTCGCCAACCTATAAAATCCTTAACAATCTCACCCTTTGGCGATTTCGTGACAAAATATACTACAATGCTCGTACACAACTCAGAAACAATAAAAAGAAGATCATCGCAATCACCAAACGATAATCTCCTGCATGATCGATCCAATAAACGAAAATTACAATTTTCATAACCTTAATACAGACTCTATGACTTAGACGACATGGAGTCTTGAAGTCTTGAATTATTTCTGCAAAAACATTCTCAAAACATAATCAAGATTCAAGTATACTTATCGAGATCAAACATAAACGCTAAACTAAACAAAGTTTCAAGCCATAGTTCATAGTCAAGCACCTAAGCCAACATAAGTTTACATTTACACAACTAACACAACTAAACAAAGTTCAACTAAACAAAATGCATTATCTAAGCTAAATGCTTCATCATCTAAATGCGTCATCATCATCAAGAGCCATCATATCATCTCCCCCTTTTTGTCAGAAAACGCCAAAATGACAAAATGAGGAATCCCACAACATCTAATCTGAAGTATCCCCTAGAGGTAAATCTGCTCGGCAACACCCTAACTTGTCAAAAATCATATTTAATAACCGCTTCATCTTGCTCACATCCTTCCGTATCGCAGTTTGCTCCGCAGACAGTTTCTGAAGCTCTTCAGATAAACGTTGTTGCTGACGATACACAGAGGAAACTGAGATATCTTCCTCAAAAATGTCCATAGAAGGACGGCAAGAAGTAGCAGTAGCAGGAGGTGGAGCAGCAGGAGGGGAAAAAGCACGCTGAGACGGGGTACGAAGCTGCACCGAGGACTTCACAAATGTCCTCTCATTGATCCGACCCAAACTGTGCTCATAAGATGTACACCGGACATCCACGTCATGAAGTCGCAGAATCCTTATGATTATCAATGGAAATGGCAGCCTTTCATTTTGTCCAGAAGTCTTGATGTCCTTTGCCATTCTCCGCCAGATCAGAAACGGAATATTCATGTTAATATTTTTGGCACTTACAATATCCGGTCTACCCAAGAGATACATGTACAGGATGCGATCCCATCTCAAAATCTTCGTGTTTGCGAGAGGCAAAATGTTGTAGCAAACCACGAAGTTTAAAAACCGGTACTCCATTTTGAAATCTTTGGACATAACCATAATACCGTTTGATTCAATACCCGGCATGCAAATAGTGTTCACGACACGATTCCAATCGCGAAGTGAGTCGAACCCAGCCTGCAGATACTCCATTCCTTCAGTCCTTGCTTCCATATCTAGCACAGACGCTATCGTATCGGGAGTGATTGATAACTCAACACTACGTACGGAAGTAGTGAAGACGTACGGGCCGCCGTCGGAATCACTCAAGTGACCTGCTCTCATATAGAATTCTCTGATAAGCTCTAAACAGAAACCAGTTTGTTCCGGAAAATCACAAATCTGATGAAGATTTTCTTTTTCAAATAAATCTTGAAATCCCGACACACAGCTAATGATACTCGCAACGCCAACATCGCGTTCACGAATACAATGCTTCGACGAGTACATTGACCGTCGAGCAGACGGAACATCCTGCAGACTGTGACGCGGTGGCTCAGAACCTGGTTCGCGAATTTCAACACCACCAGACTTGCGAAGACTATCAGATGCCTTTCCTTTTCCTTTTTCCTGAGCTTTGCTTTTCCCTTTTTCAACAGCTTTTCCTTTGCCTTTTCCTTTTCTTGTATCCTTTTCCTTAGTTAACACCTCTGGAGAAAAAGCCTCCCAGTCCGGCTCGTCCTCCTCAGCCTCAGATTCATCACCTGGAGCATATTCACTCCCTTCATCTTCCGGTTGTTGCTCAACCGGCCGTTTAGCCGAGGAGCGCTGACGTTTGCTTCCGCGACCGCCCCCAGCCATAAGGACAACAAGCACAAGAATCCACGAGTACATTTTCGAAAATCACCTGTTAAACATAATGAAATTTACATATGAAACATTTTTTTTAATTCCAAATATTTTCAGCAAATTGGTATATAAATACTAGATAATCCTAGGGGCCTCAAGATCAAGAAAAACATAAACAAATCATGCACCAAAATCAGCCAAAAACAAATTTCCCACAAAAAATTTGAAAAATAAAATTTTGATCATGAAAAACCTACAAAAAAAATGAACCAAAAAGATGAAGAAATGCAATAAAAGATGAAAACAACAGTTCTAAGAACAAGATCGAAGCATAAACGTGCATAAACAACAAGATCTCTAGAACAAGCATAAAAAAAAAAAGAATCAAAACATATCGAACAAGAAACCCTTTTATCGGGTCGGGCGGAGGGACCGGTCTCTCCTGTTTGGGACCGGTCCCAGAGCATGAATTTTCGAAAAATTTTGAAATAAGCCCAAAAAATCCCAGAAAAAATATAAGTTTTTCACAATGTGCAATCAACACACATAACCAATTTCCATCCACAAAAACTTTAATTAAAATTTCATACATAAATTTTAAAAAATCAATTTCAAGGATATTCAATTTGGCAAAATTGTTGAC
>NW_017892236.1:0-903 GCF_001540865.1 Ananas comosus | reverse complement strand
GATTGACACAAGTGAATTCCATCTTTAGTTTGCTTAACTTGAAGTCCGAGAAAATAATTAAGCTCCCCCATCATCGACATCTCAAACTCGCTTGTCATTAATTTTGCAAAATCACTGGCATCCTTATCTTTAGTTGCTCCAAAGACTATGTCATCGACATAAATTTGTGCCACAATGAAATCATTCTTTAAGTGTTTTACAAAGAGAGTTCTATCTGCTCCCCCTCGGTTGTAGCCCTTTTCCAAAAGATATTTTGTCAATCGTTCGTACCATGCTCGTGGAGCCTGTTTTAGTCCATAAAGTGTCTTTTTCAGTCGAAAAATATGATTTGGAAATTTTGAGTCTATAAAACCTTTTGGTTGTTCAACATAAACTTCCTCTTTTAAAAATCCGTTTAGAAATGCACTTTTAACATCCATTTTAAAAAGAGTGATTTTAAAATGGCAGGCAATCGCGAACAAAATACGTATTTTTAAAGATCTATTTGGTACCTATTATGTGTTGTTGCTCAGGACGTGGCACTAATTTCCATACATCATTGCGGACAAATTGACCAAGTTCTTCTTGCATGGCATTTATCCAATATTCATCACGTAAAGCTTCGTCGATATTCTTTGGCTCAATCAAAGAAACATAACATGCAAATTCACATTGTTGCTGACTTCTTGTTCGCACACCAACATTAAGATCCCCAATTACATTCGATAAAGGATGATCTCTTGACTCTGTAAGGGGGGTAGTCTCAGGAGATATGCTAGGGATTTCAGATGAGGTGTTTTGAGGCTCAGATGAATCATTTGATGCAATATTTTTAGAAGATGCAATGGAATTATCAAATGCAGAAACATCATCATTCACAGGCAATACAAACGGAGAATCATTATCATCATCATTCATCAAAGA
>NW_017892235.1:5795-6490 GCF_001540865.1 Ananas comosus | reverse complement strand
AAATTATATACAAAAAACTTCAGATATCCATCTAGATTTATCAAATATTTACTTTAGTACCTTTTAATTTTAACTTTATTACTGATTTAAGAAAAAAAAATAATGAAATTGATAAAAAAAGAGAAAAAAGAAACCACAGGGGGGCAAATTGATACATTTTAAACCACAGGGAGGCAAAGTGAGAAACTACGAATTCACATGGAGGTTTTTTGAAATTTTCCCTAAAAAATATTAGGTGTTCTCCTGGACCGACATGGTTCTCCTCTTTGGCAGTTACCTAATAAAAGACGTTTTGTTAAGTATGGTTTGGTTTCGATGAATGAACTTGGTTTAATCCAAGTTGGATTGATACCGTCCTACCTTCGGCCCTATGTAAATATATGAATATTTTATTTGATATATTTTATAAATATATCTTGAAAATTTTAGTAAATTATTCAAGTTTCAATTGCCAGAAATGGTCAAAACTTTTTAAATTTGATGGAATCACGGAAAATCTGATAAAAAATTATAATATATTTTAAACATCTCAATTTATCAAAAAAATAAAAAACAAAAATAAACTTGTTTTTTAAAAAAAAAGAAACGTTTTGGGACCTAGTTTGGAATGTTCTGGAGCTGAGGGCGTGGCCTAGTTTGGAAGAGGAATTCTACACTGTCACATTTGCACCACGTCATCAATAACAAGCCAATCA
>NW_017892235.1:0-5076 GCF_001540865.1 Ananas comosus | reverse complement strand
CATCATTTCAATTTTAACTTTGTTTAGATCATAAATGAAATTGAATTTTGAAAAATTCAATGATCAATTAGATATGCACTAATGTTACCTTTTCAATCTTAGATGTTGAATTAGTTTTTTATTAATTCAAATTTAATTTAAGATTAATTTGATTTCATTTAATTTAAATTAAGTTTAATTTTAGTTTATTCTAATTTTTATTTTTATTTTATATTTTAATTATTATGTGATGCATGATTATAAAATATTGATAAAATTATTTTAGAATTTTCAAAATATGTAGGGTTCATTATGATGCTGGTCAGATATTCTCGTTTTAAATTGAATATACTTATCAAATTAAGCGAATTATGATATATATAAATGGTAAAAGCGTTAATAATATAGGTGTGGTATTGGTTTGAATCGGAGCGAATCGGATCGGATCAAGAATGCTGGTAAATCATTTTGCTGATCATTATATTCTGTTGGTTTATCACTGATCGATATCGAATAAATTTCCATTTCTGTTTTTAAGGTGGATATAAAAACGCTATATTAATATACACATTTCTTTCTATTATTAATTTAAATCAATTAAGATTAATTAAATATATCAATTTGAATAATGTAATTTTAATCGACTATTTTTTTTTTTAAAAAAAATAAACTTTGAAGTTGAGTGGATAATTAAAAATATGAAACTAAATTTTAATTTATTCAAATTCAAACTTAAAATTACAATTTAAATTTTAATTTGAATCCATAAATTTAATTTAAGTTTGCAATAAAATTTGAATAAAACTTTATATAAATTAAAATTTAATTTAAATTCAAATTCATAAGTTAGATTCGAAATACTTGATTAAATTTTAATTTTTAATTTAGGTTTAAATTAAAATTTAAAATTATATATTTAATTTTTGAATTTTAACTCATATTTTAATTAAAAAAATTAAAAAAATAAATTTAATCCGAATAAATATCCATTCCGTCCGGATTCAACTTTCAATTCGGCCTCCTAAGCCGGATTGAAAAAGAGGTGATTGGGGGATTTCCATTCCACTCGGGAATCGGAATTGGAATGGGACTCCCGCGTACCAAACACCCACAAACGGATTTACCCATTCCGATTTCGATTCCGATTCCAGGGCGAAAAAAAAGCGAACCAAACACGTCCTAAGTATTTTGTAACTCTCAACATTAGTTTTGATAGAGACTATTCGCTTAAAAGGTATTTGTAATATTTATAATAATTTTAGAGAGCCTGAACGGCGTTGATAATTTATGCTTGCCTCTCTTATTGCTCCTCCTCCCGTTGTGCAACACATGCTTCGGTAATCATTCCAATAAACTCTGGAAACTTCTTTGGCTTGTAAATCAAACCTACCTCTCCTAGTTTTTTTTCTTTTTTTTTTTCTCTCTGTCTCTCTTTCTGTGGCCTTGCTGTCCTCATCCGTGTAGCTTAATTCACCCTCTTTATTAATGAAGCAGTTAGCGTGCTATCTTTCTCTGAAAAAAATAATTCCAATAAACAGGACAAAAATTTTATGGGCATAGTAGTGCTCAAATTAATTAGTTTGGAGACTATGCGGATCGGCGCCACGTGGCCAGTCTGACGGCCACGGATCTCCGTTGCTTTTTTTTTCTCTCTCTAAAATCACAGAATTTTNCTTAATTCCGTCCTTACAAGTATTCCAACCTACTTTTGCTCGGTGTTTCAACTCCCAGTTTGGGTCTCCAAGGCCATTGACAAAATTCAGAGAGGATTTTTCTGGAGAGGCGCGAAGATTTCCAACGGGTTTCACTGCTTAGTAAGATGGGAGCACGTGTGTTGATCAAAGTCACTTGAAGGTCTTGGAATACGAAACCTTCGCCATATGAACTCTGCGCTTCTCATGAAGGGGCTATGGAAGGTCTTCAACCATGCAACACTACCATGGGTCCAGCTTCTCCTGGAAAAACACTACAAACACCGCCCGGCTCGCCTCACTCATGCCAAACCGGCTGGGTGTTCTCCTATCTGGAGATCGATGCTAGCCACTGCAGCTCCTTTCTTCACTTTGGTTAACTTTTCCCTAGGTAATGGTAAGGTAGCAACAATGTGGAATTCTAGATGGAGTGGGGATCTACCTCTGTGTAAGCTTTTTCCTAACTTGTATGCTCTATCGCCGCAAAAACAAATCACTGTCAAGACCTGGTTTCGCCGCCATGCCAATCGCAATATGTTGGGATTCAGATTACCCCTCAATTTGATGGAACAGGAAGAAATCCATCGCCTAGAGGCCATTGTATGCAGCACCTCCCTTCTTTCTGATACCGAGGACTCCGTCACCTGGCGATGGGAGTCAAGCGGGCGCTTCTCGGCTCGGAGCGCATATGACTTCCTCACCTTCAGTGGAGTGGTTGCCAACAAGCTGCCGCAGCTTTGGAAAATCAAGGCGCCGCTAAGGATCAAAATCTTCATATGGCTAGCCGCGCGAAATAGGATCTTGACAGCTGAGATTTTAGCACGGCGTGGATGGCAGGGTCCGTCGATATGTGTTCTATACCACAACAACGAGGAAAATCTTGAACATCTCCTGTTTTGATGCAACTTCTCGAGCGCCCTATGGACGATGCTTCTTCATCATTACCCGGCCGTTGCTGACTTGCTAGAAACAACTGATGGGCAGGTTGCCATTAGATGGTCTCGCTGCAGAGATTCGCTAGCGAGACAATCAAAAGCTTCGTTTGATCTTGTCTTTGTAGCAGCGTGCTGGGAGTTATGGAAAGAGAGGAATTCCAGAATTTTTACCGCAAAATGATCTTCGCTCGGAGATTTGGGAAAGGTTATTGCCAACTTAGTTAAGCTCTGGTTGTCAGTTTGGTAGAGCAAAGAGATTTCGCTGGGTTATTTCACTTGTTGCAATACTTGGTCTACTTTCTTTCTTTGAGTACCGGTGCATTGCGCTATGCAGTGCAGTGCGAGATGCTTGTCTCCCTTGCAGCTCCTTTCAAATAGGGCATATCCCTGTTTAATCAAAAAAAAATTTAGTAGTTGGATTTGAGTTATAATTATTAATCGATTTATACTTTCTATTAAATTTAATAGTTTTATCTGCTATGTGCCATTTATTATTTCAGCATTGTTACTAAAAAAAAATTCAAAAGAAATAAAATTTGATGAATTAACTTTAAATTTAATTTGCTAAACACATTTAGGGGTGGTTTGGTTCACATATTCTAGACTTTGAAATCAGAATGAAACTAAGTAATTTTAACTGTTGTTGTTTGTCTTATTATTATAGGAATTAAATTTCGATTCTTATTCAACTCTAGAATGAAAATAATCTAACCTATTTATGACCCAATCCAGTTTAAATTCTAAATTGATGTATTCCTGAGCAAATCATTGAAAATCCTCTCTAACAAACACTTGGTCCTTCTTTTCCTTCATCTCCCGCCTCTTCCATAATCAAAATTCTCTCTATAATTTTCATTCCAATAATAAACCAAGCTCTTTTGGATGATTCATCTTTCGATTTTTTTATTCTAATACACTTTAATTTTATTTCTTATTTTATTCAAATACGAACCAAACATACCCATAATTCTAACAAATCAAAAGGTCTAAGTTGAGGGGGCTCTTTCAAACTAGCCTATAGCTAAGGGGGCCTTTACATTTTCTCCAAAAAAAAAAACCTTGCGGAAGGTAATAATAGCCTCACAAGGTTTTGGTGCGCGAGTTCTAACAAGCGCGTTTATAAATTCTCGGGTAAAAGTCGGCAGCGTTAGATGTGTCGTCCCCGACTTAACCAAATAAACAGAAAACACTATCTTTTCCTGCGCCGACTTATTAACGTAACTAAGGCTTGCTGAAGATCCGTGGTGGGTGTTTCGTTGCCGATTATTTGAGGTCAAGTACATATCCGGCAAAAGGATTTGTTTCGAATGTGATTAGCTAACCACAGGGGCCTTTTTGGAAGTTTATTCTAAAGTTTAATATTTGAAGTGGAGCTTTGTAAATGAGAAGGAGGTTAAGGGCATGTTTTTTGAGAAAAAAGATAGCACGCTACCCGCTTCATTCATTTCGAAAATAAACTTAGCTACAAAATATAAGACTACTAGGTCTCAAAAGAGAGAGAGAGAGAGAGAAAAGAAAAAGAAAAAAAAAATCTACTCGGAAAAAATTTAGCCCTTTTTTTTATTCAGAATAAGGACTAGCATGATATAATTGAGAGAGTCCCGTCTTAAATATATATCAAATTTTTTAAAAAATAGAGACATGTAGTGCAATTTATCAAAATCTCAAATATCTACAGAAAATAACATGGTATCTAAACTACTCACATGTATGTTGTGGTCCAACGCCACCATAATCCAAACACCTTCAATATATCGACACATCAGGAAACGGCAGTTATCTAAGCAATTCTCTATTTTTGATGAGATTCCTCTCAAAAAAAAGGAAAAAAAAAAAAGAAAACGTGCTATTGTAAACAATAATAATATTTGTTAATGTACATATATCATTTTAAAATTATGTGCGGCTCTTATTCTGATTCCTGTAGTGCGACACATGCTGTATTTTTAATTCCTGTTGCGCATGCACATGCTGTATTTTTAATTCCTGTTGTGCAACGCATGCTGTATTATCAATCATGCAACGACGTCAACACATGGAGGGGCAAGCTCAGCCACTTTAACTCTCGCGTATGGAGTGAAAAGTTGTCCCTCTCTTGATTGCGACTTTCCGATCGAACAATGGATAAGAGAGAAATTAATTAATGATTTCATCACATGCACGTTGGCAACAAGTCCCTATATAATAAGATTTTACTATAAAAACAATAATCGCAAAATAAACTAGAGTGAAAAGTGTATCTTTTCCACTAAAAAAAGTTTTAAAAATACTAAAATTTAATGGTCCAGCAACTTTAGTGCATGGGCCGAGAACTTCTATATAAACTCGATGCGGAGAGCCTAACTCTCAGCAACAAAAGCATTTGTAAGTCAGAGCTATGGCTTCCAAATTCCAAATATTGTTTCTTTTTTTGTTTCTTTCTGTGATGTGGGCTTCGTCGTTGGCTTCTCGCGGCGAAGCAGATGATTCGA
>NW_017892234.1:0-6532 GCF_001540865.1 Ananas comosus | reverse complement strand
TGAAGCTCCGAGCGCCCGTTTCTTCAATATCTTCGCAACGGCTTGTCGGATTGCCGAACCGACTTCGCCAACGTGTTTCGTTACCTACCAATTAGGTTTGCGAAGGGTCAATGAGATCAAACTCATCTATTTACAAAAACCCCCATGGATGCCCTAGAATGCCCTCAACATCAAAACCACCAAATCGATCTATGAAATGGGGTGAAATCCTCTTAGAGGCATGCTAGGGTTCCTCTAAATCCGTTTCTAGGGTTTATAAACCCATCTACAAGGAACTATTACAAGAAGCCATGAAACTTACCTCTTGAGAGAGCTCCAAAATGAGAAGAAGGTGAAGATGAAGATGAAGATGAGGAAGAGAATCTCCTCCTTGGTCCTCTCCTTCCTTTCCTTTCCTTTCTCTTTTTCTTCATTTCTTCTCCTTTCTCTTTTCTTTCCTTTCTTCCTTTCCCCCTTCGCACGATCAGAGGGAGAGAGAGAGAGAGATAGTGAGGGAGTGAGAGAGAGAGGGAAAATAGCCTCTCTAATACCCTCTCATATGTTGTAACAAAATCCCCAAAGGCCCCTCAAGTTTTCTCCTCTTAACTGCTCCTCACTTGGCAGTCTGCGCGCGGAGGGACCGGTCTCCCAGACCTGGGACCGGTCCCCGGGGCCTCCTCCCGTGGACACGCGTTCGGGAACCGGTCTCTCCCCGAGAGACCGGTCCCCGAGAGTAGGATCTCTGGGACTTAGCCGATTTTCGGCTGATCTCGCGGGCTTCACAGGCGGGGACCGGTCCCTCCCTTGCCAGGGATCGGTTGCATCAGCAACCCCGCGGCCTTGCCTGATGGGACCGGTCTCTCTTGCCAGAGACCGGTCCCCGAGAGCAGCTTCACCCCAATAATGCCATTTGCATTATTTGCTCTCGCGGACCTCAATCCAATGCACTTCTTGGGTTTTGTGCATCCTAAGCCTTTCCAAAGCTTACCAACTCGACCAATGGTCGGTTCTGGACGGTGTGCAACTCTCAAATTTGGGAATTCGGGGTATGACACTTATCCATGGCCACACAATGCTCATCGCGAACCCTCCGATCGTATCACCGATCATTCATACTCTCCAGACCATGCCGCAGGCGGCACACTCATAAGCGACCTCAAGAATAGAGATCGACGCCATCGCTAAGGTCCGGCTATCCACCAACCGCACTCAACCCTTATTCGGGTCGGTTGCCAACACCAAACACACCATCTACCTCACAACGTACACCCCTGCGTCTGGTAGGTACCATCACCGCCAACGCCTCTCAACAAGGTCAACGAAAGGCCTCGGGGATCATATCCACAACTTTCTCGGGGTCGCCGAAAATTTGATCGACCACCCGACCCACTCATTAATCGGGTCACTCCTCACTTCGCATCCAACCGATCTGCGCTCCTCTCGCGCATAACAACACCTCAATCCGTTCCAACATGCACGAATCCTCCAAAGAGAACTTCCACGGAGTCATTCCATATATGTCCGTCCCACGGATATTACTCCGTCAAAATAAGCGGATCAATTCCTTAAAAAACCATCCACAATTCTCATGGCCTCCAATCCCTCTATTCCTTGTGCATTGCAGCCTCCTACTGATATTGCACCACGTCGACTCGTCACTTTGCCACTAGGACTAGTACGGTGTCACGCCCCGAGCCCGCATATTTTGTCAGTTTCGAGCACGCTAACAGACCGCCGAACGGACAGGGTTTCCCCGGTACCGCGGACAGAGTCTCCCCTATACATTCAAGGCGTCGCAATCGATACAATGTACGAAGTTCCAACCAGGAACATATTTCAACCAAAAATTGCATAAGGAAGTATCAAAACATAATTCTACTTGCTATTACAAGCATTCACCTTACATATTACATTTTACATTACATATTACATTCTTAGATTACATCACATTTGATTCCATGATTTCTACTTCCAAATACAATCTAGTTTTAACATAGTTATTACAATATTGTTCTTACAATTATCATACTCTTGGTTCTTTGCATTTATAACCCTAAGAAGCCGACTCAGGGTGCTGCTATCTGGTCTCAATGGTAGGGCGCTAACTATGGAGCTACGCCCTTTCCTCGCGCCGCCGCGCCGCTCGCGTGTGAACCTGTAACACCCCAAAACAACGTGGGGTGAGAACCGACTCCAAGGTTCCTAGTGGGTATGGCCACCCAAGGGAAGAGCTCGACCATCAGGTCCAAAGGAGGCAAACAACATATTAGTCCAATAGATAGATATGAAATCATAAATCATGCTACTAACATTACCATGCTTTTGCCTCACAACATGCAATATGCAAATCATGCAACTCATATAGGTAGATTAATTGATTCTACTCTTTATTCTTATCCATTCTTTACTCGTTAGCCATTCTTTATCGCTAAACATTCTTTACATTATTAGCTATTCTTTAGAATTTGCTACTCTTTAACATTAGCCGTTCGTTATTCTTTATTCTCAGGTATTCTTTAACATTAGCCATTTTTTATTCTTTACTCTTTACTAAGGGTGCTCACACTTTAGTGATATTATACACATTAGCCTTTCTTTCCTAAGATTACTTTACCTTAGCCAACTATGCCATCCGACTCGGTCTTGAGTCAATCACTGCGGATAGTTCGCGCTCTGTCCGGCTCGAGGTGAAGGAACTCTCACACGCACCTCAGCCTTCAATCACAAACCACATCGCCCAACGGGTCGCCCAGAGCTGCGTACACCCGTGGTCAGGGATCACCCGGTGGGAGAGGAACATGCCGCATACACCCGCAGCCGAGATCCCCGATAGGGAGAGGAACATGCCACATGCACCCTAGCGCTCATTGTTCTTGCTCATTAACAAGCCTCGAAGTTCTTCCGGTGGGAGAGGAACACGCCACATGCACCCGCGGCCAAGAACTATCGAGCTTGTATGCTGCACTAGCAGCCGCTGCACTAGCAGCAGGGATTCCGGAATCCACTTTACATTACTCAAGGGTTGGTCTCACCCTATGTTATCGACCTATCTAGGTCCAAGCCTTTACTCAACCTAAGTTAATACATTAGGTTCAATGTCATTATCTTCTTAGCCTAGGTTCATTGACACTAGGTCCAACATTCTTTATCACCTAAGTTCATTTGACTCTAGGTTCTATATCATTACATTTACAACCTAGGTTTATTTGACTCTAGGTTCAATGCCACTCATGTTCTTGTTTTCCTAGTTGTCCACACCTAGGAATTATACTTGACATGCCACTCGTGATTAACCTATGTTCAATGACACTAGGTTCAATGCCACTCGTCATCCTAGTTATTTATACTTAGGATTCTTTACATATGACACTTGTCAAGTTCTCTACTTTACTTAAAGTTCATTGACTCAAAGTTCAACCTTCATATCATTTCTAACATGTTCTTACATTATGAAATCATGCATTTATACATCATCTAGCTTATATGTTTATTTAACATACATCTCATACATACCTTTATCATTTAACTCATGCTTCATCTAACATTTCTATAATATGTCTACATGCATTCTTTAGCATACATCTCATATGATTCGTTACTTGGCACATATTACATGCATTCTTTATTAGCATTTCAATCATGCATCCATTTCTAAAGCATGCATCTAGTTCATGTTACTTGGCATTTAACTCATGCATTTATCTAGCATATGTCTTACATACTCCTTTAGCGTTTAGCTCTTGCATTCACTAGCATACTTCACATACATTTACTTAGCATCTAACTCATGTCATTGTATGCATTTATTAGCATCATTATAGTACTTTCTTACTTAGCATTCTTATTATGCATTCTTACTTAACATTCTTATCATGCATCAATAGTGAAACACACTACACTTTGGCATGAAGGCGACCTAGTCGCTTCGGTAAGCACAACCCACCTTTTTAACGCGTTCCTATTGCTTGTCGTCACTTGCAATCGACCTCCTGCGGCACCCGTGACCCGGTTTGGCCCAAACTATTGTGCAACCACCCGAACGGCCACCAATCCGCGATCCGTCTGTTCGGGAGTTTATTCCCCGACACCACGATACTCCTGATCCATTTTCATGATTTTTGGAGGCTTATCCCGCGTGCTGCGGCTATCTATACCAAAACAGACTGTTTCGTCAATAACTTCGCGTACACTCGTCGGATTGTCGAACCGAGTGCACCAACGCGTTCGTTATACCCCCAATTAGGTTTGTATAGAATCAATTGAGATCAAAACCCCTCACAAGCAAAAGCCCTCTTTTGGAGCCCTAATATGCAACTATTGCAAAATCCACCATTAGAGCTTTGCATTCAAGCTTTACTCATCCATTTAGCATGCTAGGTTTTCTCTAAATTCATTTATAGGGTATTTAAACCAAACCCTACAATTCTACCATTAATGAGCAAGGAGCTTACCTCCAAAAGCTTGCTCCAAGGTGGAGAAGAAGAAGGTGATGGTGACGATGATCCCTCCAAGCTTCTTCTCCTCCCTTTTTCTTCCTCTCCTTCGTCTTCTTCTTCTTCTCTTTCTTTTCTTTCTAGAGAGAGAGAGGGAGAGTTTGAGGGTGTTGGGGTTGAGGGAAATGAGAGAAAGATCTCATTCCACCATCTAATAGCCTCTATTAGTGCAAAATTGCTGAAAACACCCTCAACAATGCATTTCTCGCAACAGCCCGAGCTGGGCATTTTCGGGCTTCGGGGACCGGTCCTTGCGGTGAGGGACCGGTCCCTGAGAGATCGGTCCTTGGCTTAGAGACCGGTCCCCGAAGGTCCAGAAATCAGCCTTCAAGGACTTAGCCAAATTTTCAGCTTTTTTACTATTTTCGCTCCGTTTTCGCTCGTTTTCACTCGTTTGACATCCGATTCGTTTCAAATCGAACCGAGACTCTCCAAATATGTTTTCAAGAATGTTTTCATCATCTTTTCATCCACGCTAATGCCAGATTTAGTCCATGGTCCAACATAGCCTTTCGGCTCCATTTTCGCGCCCTATGCGCACCGAAGCACCCGAATGCTCCTGAACTTCGCCAGAATGATTCCAACGGCTTTCTAAGCTAACATATATCGTAACTTCATGAATTAGAAGTTCGGTATATTACATTCTCCACCCCTTAAAAAGAGTTTCGTCCGCGAAACTCAAACCACACCTCAATTTAGCTACTCGAGCAATTGAGGGCACCAATGCACTTTTCCACTTCGGAAGGGCTTTACACTCTTTGGAACTATCCAAGAGGACTACTACGGAGCTCATGATACCAAATGCATCCAACTTTGCAAGGCACACCTCACAAAGTGCATTACAGTCTTCGTCACTCTAGGTGGTAGCGCAAGTCGAAACTCGATGACTCTACGCGCTCCAACACCGCTCGCCACTCGGCACACAAAGAACTCTTCTTTGCATTTACTTCCCCTTCAGGGAATGCGTTCCAAATCAATCACCGACATTGCCTAAAAGCAATATCACCAGTGCATCGCTTCATCGTAAGTGCTCTAACTCCGCACTAAACTTTAACTTTGACGTGAGATGGCCCACCTCGACGCATCCCAATTCCAATCCTCGAACTCCACGTGGCTTGCCATTAGCTCAATGTCTCACCAAGAGCACTTCATCACCTGATACCATATGCCACGGTCAACATCACATCACTTTCGCAACAACTCACACGAACACTTCTTTCATGAATTCAAGTCAAACTCCTTGATAAGGCTATCTACCAAATCGCTTTCCTCGATTTTCGTTTGTGGACCAAGGGCCACCAATACTGCGTAGGCCTACAGCCTAAACCTGTCTCAACGTACGCGCAACGTCTCTCGCTCGCAAGCGTAGAACCAATCATAATTGGGGCGAAATTCTCACTTGGGAATTCGCACACACTCCAACCAGGAGCAACCAAGACCCCAAACCGCATTAAATTCTCGGGTTAGGTCACAATTCGTACTCTCAGCATACTGTCAATCGTACTACATGCTCTATCGAGCAATACGTACCACTATCGGCTCCTATGCACCTAGTGCGAGCCACCAGCCCCACGAGTGGTCCAAGACTCGCTTCACACTTCGCAATGCCCAAGTGCTACTGCCAACAAACTCACTCGACTGATCCATATTCGCACTCCACGAGTACCTGTACTCGAGCGTTGTACGCTACTATAGCGTGCTACAATAAGCCTTGGTTTTGGGCAATCATGCCCCCGCGCAATGCAACCGGTTTCTCCCAGAGGGACCAGTCTCTCGAGGACCTGTCTCTCCCGCAAGGACCGGTTCCCGAGAGCCTGTTTTCTGAGACTTAGCCAATTTTTCTCCTCTACTGGGCTTCTCACGCGTTCGGGGACCGGTCTCTCCAGCAGGGACCGGTCCCCGAGACACCAAAAACTGCAGTTTGCAGATTTTGATTCTTTAGCTCTCAAAAACCTCCCACAATTCACTTCTACTCATTCTAACGCCTTCGGTCTTTCCGAAGCATAGCAACCTCGCACTTCGGTCAATTTGACTAAAGTTCGACATTTACTTTCCGAATT
>NW_017892233.1:0-6536 GCF_001540865.1 Ananas comosus | reverse complement strand
AAAGCTTAGTCCACCAAACCTATATTTCATGCACACGACATTAGAAAAATGAGGCTTTTGCGTATGCATCCCTGCAATAATCATCTATGTATGATACAACCTTAAAAATGTCAGAATTTTATGTGGACCCGCTGAAAGTGCATTTTCTTAGAAAGAAAACCATTAAGGTGGGGAGGCATCCAATTCATGGGGAAAAGTTGGGTTTCTATTGTAGTGAGTTCTATAAAGAAAGGCATGATGTTTATGCATGTCTGCAATTAAGTTTTTTAAAGGTGTATATGAAAATTCAGATTTTTTATGGAGAAATGTTTGGATAAATTTGCAAAACTTCATATGCAAATAAATATCTCTAGTAAACTTAGGTAAAGAAGGCAACCAATGGCCACTCTATACCTGCTCCAAATTTGTTGCCACAGCAAGATATTTTTCCTCCTCACCAAGAAACTTCATATCAAGAATCTCTTCATTGTAACCCACAAGGCGTTTATATAGGTTTAACTGAAATGTCCCCTCAACATCTTTTATCAGCTGATAGAACAGAAACTGCTGATCAGCAGTGACACAGAGCAATCCTTGATCTGATGGTAATAAAATAGCTGATGTGAACCCTCTTTTAGAATCATCTTTATCAGAGCTAACAGTTACATCAGAAGATTGCTGCTCAAATATGCAAACTGCACTGTTGATTAACAAAATAAAGCAATGAGTACTGTAAGAAACCTAGAAAAGAAAAACCATATTGACTCAAAATGACCATTATACCCTTCTGAGCTCCAAATGCGTACAACTCCACGCTCACCAACAGTGAGAAAATGAACTCGCGGAGAACCATTTGATTTACTCTTCCCAATCTGAGATTTCTTTGATCCCAAACAAGTGGACAAGCTACTATCCGATTGTATAATGCAAATAGCTTCCACCATCTCATAAGTCGGCACAGTCATCTTGAAGCTATAATTACGTGCATCCCATATATTCACAACCTGCAGAGGCTCCACTTAAATTGTTGCTCTAGCTAGAATGCAAAGAAAAAAGTGCATGATTAAAAAAAAAAAAAAAGGCCTGATGAATAACAATGTGGATATTGAAGATGCCTTAGGTAATAAAAAGTTATACATCTAATTGGCCAAGAAGAAGTCAAAGCATCTGTTAAGAAATGACCAATCTGATCAGTCCACTGTTTAAAACAGATCTTAAGTGCGCAAAATTTTCAAATTAGCAGTATAATTTGCAGAAGCTGGTAAGGTAACAGTCTCATACATATCATAAACTCCATAACAAGGACAGAACTCCCACAGAAATTAATTTGGGCTGTGAAGATTATCATTGATTCCCGATATTATTAATTAAAACATGAAAAACCAAGCTGTGAATACATGCTGGTTGATAGTTCGTTGCAACAGTTTGAAGTGAAAAATTGTACTCAAACATCCTATTGCTATTACTAATTACCAAAAATAACAGTCAAAGAGCTACCAAAATACCAAATAGTATGGGCCACTATGAAGCACGGATACTTCAAATTTCATGCCGTACCCGTATTGGATACGTATCGGATACCGATACGCCCCCGATACGCCCCCGATACGTGTCCGATAAGGGAATGAAGTATCGGGCATTTTTAAAAAATAAAAAAATATCGGATACGGCTCGGATACGTGAGGGATACGGGGGGATACGGGGGGGATACGGTCAGGTTCTTTTTTGATCTAAAATGATCGAAACTTAAAATTTTTTAAAAAAACTCACGTCCAAATCTATTAGAAAGAAGGAAAAGAGTGGGAAAAACACCAATCTCTGTTCAATTTGTCATTTCATCTATCTTTTTGCTCTTGAATGGTAGAAGGCGCTCCCTCTCGTTCTATCTTCACACAGTATATACTCTCTTTCATCTAATTTGTCAACCTAGCATTAAGCAACAAAGGCTATAGAAAATATGATTTTTTTTACTTCTCTATTACATTGCTACCATATTTTTTTATTACTATTTTAATAATAGAACTAACAAAACAGACATGTATATTGAATGACTAATTATCTAGTTTGTGCAACTACATATCTATTGTTATCATTTGATCAAGTTGGATGACAGTTGGTTTGATACTTTTTGAATTATTATTTTATATGATTGATTATCTTTTTTTATGAACATATGTAAAACAATTATACAAGTTAATGCATATTAGAATATATATAGTCGAGATATGCTGATTGTTCTCAATATATCATTACATATAATCAACATATATTTAAATATATTTAAAATAATATTTTATTCAAGTATATCCCGCGTATCGTGTCCTAGAAGTTTTAGGAATTGCCGTATTACCGTATCCGTATCGTGTCGTATCCGTATCCCCATATCCGTATCTGTGCAACATAGATGGGCCACAATAAACAACAGTTGGAAGAGAAAATATTGTTCTCAAATATCCGATTGCTAAATTCATCGATAATATCAACATTTATTTTCAGATAAGTAATACGATGGAGTAAACATATTAGAGACAAAAAATGCAATACAGATATGTTCAACCATGCCTTATCTCTTCCAGCGCTAAGTAATAGCTGCCCATCTTCCGATAATGACAAGGAAGTAACTGCTGAGAAATGCTTCTCCATCACTGCAATGCACTTCTTAGTTTCCAGATCCCATATTCGTACACTTGCATCATCACTTCCTGAGAACAGCTGAAAATCTAGCATGTCAAGGTCATACTTGCAATCAATATGAATGCTCGTGTATATGCACGCAGACACAATCATAGAAAGATAGGGAGAGTGAAGCAAAAAAAATCTATGAGGAGTTCGTAATAGGATTTTCTATGAGGGTTGGATGCCTTTCATCGCAAGTGAAGATTTAAACTCCATTAGATAAACTAATGAAGTACTCCTCGCAAGTGAAGATTTAAACTCCAGATAAACTAATGAAGTACTCCATCAGATAAACTAATGAAGTATCGAATTGGTGAATCAGAGGAAATAAGAACTTCAGGGGTGCTGGTGATTACAAGATGATGAAAGTAAGACACACGACTTCATATAGTGAGCTCCTAAATACGATCTTCAGTAATCTGTTCAAAGCTCCTTATAAAATTATAGCGTAAAATTGAGGGTCGTGCTCAAAAGTTCAAACAACTTAGAAAGGAAAGAAATCCTTACAATATAGTAGATAGAGAATGATCTCAACCATTTTTAAATTCTTGAAATAACTAATTTGTGGACCTATTTCCTAACATCATATGTGAGTCCTCGTGACAACCTTTTTGGCAAGTGTTGCATAAGAAGACTCAAAAGGATTGCGCACAAGGCAACAGTTTCAGTAACACTGGCAAGTGTAAAAAAGCTTCATCTCAATTGGTTTGCTTATTAACTTTTTGCCTTCACAAAATGAATAAAAAAATTTGACAGATATTTAAAGCATAAAAAATTTCAACATAAATACTCTCTTTTTACAACCATCCTCCAGTGCTGTTAAGAAAAGAATGTCACGATCTGCATTAAAATAATAATTATGTAAACCCATCACAAAAGATAAAGGCGTANTACAAGTTTAAAAAACCAAAGTACTCATTGAAAAAACATGTGAAGTTCTGCCCTTACTAGTAAGCGGTTTGGATCACTGTGGAACATGATGCTTGTGACAACTCCCTTGTGGCCTTTAAAGAAATGTGTACAAAAGCCACCATCAACATCCCATACCAATACCTTCTTATCCGCTCCTGCCGTTGCAAGCAATCCACCAGAAGAATGGCATGCCATGCCCATCACAGGACCATCATGACCCTAACCAACATTAGAAACACTGTATGTTTGATGCCTCCATTACTAAAGCAAACAAACAAGCTTTTCTAATAATTTAAATTTAAACTAAGAAATCAACGGAATTTCAAAAATTGAAAACAAGCAAATGTAACTGTCACCAATTTTGTTTTCTCCAACTAAATCTAAAAGAGAATTTTTACCAAAGATCACTCAGGTACATCTTATCACAAGTAACTTCAATTGAAGGCAATAATGAAGCATTATTGAACAACATCAGGAGGCTTATTTCATCCTTTTATCCAACAGCAAATAAATAATGCCTCACATTTTAAAAAGAAGAAAAATAAAAATCAAATAAAAAAAAAACTAGTAATCAACAATCAATTCCTCTCATGCATCAAAGCCTCTCATTGAAGATTATAAGAGTTGCATCATCATGCTCCGTAGTGACATAGACACAGGGTAAGTTTAATTCCTCTGTTCGTATTGTGAGCAAACAAGCTTCTCTAAAAGCCCTTCCAGTAGAAATCAATATAATCTTCTTCAACTCGAATCAGAAGCAATAAAACAACATTCTTTAATAAAAGTCTTGCATACCCTGTGAGCAGAAGCAAGGAGGGCTTCTTTCATCCTTAATCCAACAAATAAGTACACAAACAAATCCCAGATCTTAAAAAGAATATAATAGACAGAAGAATCAACTGAACTAGGAAAATTACTATTCAAAACCCTAATTTTAGATGGAAGAATCGTGAAAACCCTAAAAACATGGTTCATTTCCAGATCATTGTACCTTCCAAGAACGGATGCACTTGAGGGAGGCGAGGTCCCAGACGCGGATGAGGCGGCTGTGGGTGGCGGAGAAGAGGAGGCGGTCGCCGGGGCCGAGGGCGATGGCGGTGACGGCCTCGGAGTCGCCGGCGAGGGTGGCGCGCACGGAGGCGTCGGAAGATCTCACGAGCTTCACCTCGTCGCCGCAGGCGCAGGCGATGAAGGCGCCGTCGGAGGAGACGGCGAAGGGGCCGCCGCTGTAGAACTGCTGCAGCGAGGGCACGCACCGGTAGTTCCTCTTCATGGCGTGGGCAGGGGGCGGCGGCGTCGCCATTGTTGGAGGTGATTCGCTGGGGTTTAAGCGAACACTAGCGAAGGGTTTAAGCGAACCCTAGCGAACGAAGAGAGAGGAGGGGAGAGAGAGAAAGAGAGAGAGAGAGAGAGAGCGCGCGCGGCGGGAGACGAGTCGAGTAAGGGTTTACGGAGCGAGGGTTTTAAGGGAAATTTTATCAAAAATATCAATAAAACTGAATTGCTATAAAATAATCTATCAAAGTACTCAAGTTTCGGAGAGAGCGGGTTGCTTTTATCGAACCAGTGGCCCAGCTTGTTCCCGAGCCCAATATAGGCCTTCATGTTGCGGGGCAATCCACTTCTTTTTCAATATTTTAAACTTTTATATTATTTTTTAGAATTTCTAATATTATTTTAAAAATATATTAATAAAGTTATTGGTAGGTGAGCTACTAAGTTCTACATACTTTTTTTTAAAAAAAAATTTAAAAAATTTAAATCATATTTTAATAAAAATGTATTGAGAGTGGGATCATATGTAATTGACAATATCAATTTTTTTGTTTGTGTTGAGCTCAACTGATTTATGTAATAACTAAATTAGGTGAATTACATTCAAACCTTATTCCAAAATGGATTAGGACACGATTAATTTTAAATTAACAAGAATCTTTTGGTCTCTCCTCAACCTATCCTTCTTGATTCCAAAGCCTATCCTCAATCAGTCAAGTGTTGCTCACCCACCCTGTCATTATATTATTTGAGTTCCGGCGAGTAACGATGAATAATACGTTCACATTAAAGAAAAGAACAAAATAAATAATACATAAATATGCTTATTATCTTTCTCGCCATATTGACTACTCAAAATTCTTTTCAATCGTTATAAGCATAAGAATATTATATAATTTCATGTAAATGTGTACACTGCATAAATTATATTTCAAAATTGAGAAACTCTTTCCAATGATTTTTTAAGCATAATGCGAAGTTCGGTTCTTGAATTATGATTTATTTTGTAACATTTTCCCCCCTTGATTATAGCTGCTGTTCTTGATTATATTGATTCTAACCGATGGTACAAACTTTATTATATTCCCTTTTAATTAAGTCCACTCAATTGGAATCCACAAACGGTGTGTCTCTCTCGAGTTGAACTAGAATACTTCTAAAAGCGCCAATTCATTTGTACTTTTAGATTTATAGTTTTTGAATAGAGATGTTGTAGGACTAGAACTATAATAATAGTTATCTACTTGGGTTGAGTGATGATAGGTGAAATAATATTTGATCTAGAGACTACTAATAGTCAAGAGGTGGATCTAAAAATTAGAAACTTAAAAGCACCACCAACTAGTTGGCGCTTTTAGATGTATTATAGCTAGACTCGGCCTCCCTGATACTAAAAACCATTAAGAAGGATCTTAATTAGACCTCTTATTGTAGCATAATATATATTAATTAATAATAATAATAATTAATAATATTAATCAGCTCAAGTGGGCATAGCTAATGGAAAGAATCCAGTCGCTACAATAGAACCCTGGGAGGCATCCTTCTACACCACTACACAAAGAATCTTTTTTTTTTTTTTTTTTATTTATTGCTTGCAAGAATCTCATACACTCCTCGACGTTGCTATTTAAATTATTCTTATTAAGATTAAGCGGATTTTTTAATTACGGTTTGTCTAATGAATATTCAAA
>NW_017892232.1:0-6541 GCF_001540865.1 Ananas comosus | reverse complement strand
TCTACATATATACCAGCAAACTCATCTGTTTACTCAGATACCTAAATTCTTAATTGTCACAAATATACACTGTTAAGTTGCAGATTAATATTGAAGGTTTTTCAAAAAGAGACATTTTTGTTACAAAGTGAAGATTTTTAAGCGCATATATGAAAAGTTTGGATTTGCATGTGTATATACTTGAGACTTAGTAGATGATTACTAAGGAGTATACATGTAATTATCTTGTTAATATGTACGAAAGCCTAGTAAGATTTTTGTTTTTTGGTGGTAATGTTTTGCAGGGATGAGGGAGTGACTAGAGCTGCAGTTGCAGTGATGGGGGATCTCGCAGACGCGCTTGGTCCAACCACGAAAGCCCTATTTAAAGAATCTCATTTCTACTCCGATTTCTTGGAGGAATCTTTTCAGTCTGATGACGACCAGTTGAGGGAGACTGCAACTTGGGCGCAGGGAATGATCAGACGAGTTTTTCTTTCATGAGGTGAAGCATTCCGTTTTGTACACTTAATTGCTGCTTGTTGTCAGGTTGTTTCAAGTTTTATAGTTTTCTAAAATTGAAAAAAGCAGTCGAAAGGTCCCTACCGTTCAGTGTATCATAGGATGCCGTGCTTTTAAATCAAATCCCTTCCTACTTTCTCTAGTTGGTCTATAGAATGGCAGTGGTTTGCCATTCTTACGGAACAGAAAAAATAGATGTGGCATGTGGGAATTCATGAATTATTACGTCTAATGCACCGGCTTGCACGTGGCTTGTAACCACTTATCGTGGAATGCATTAGTTGATAAATTACTATTGATGCTTCATCCTTGAGATGTCCGACAAAGTAGAGAAAGTTGGGCATGTTTTGGACAAGGCTTATGTATTAGAGTCAATTGTTGATTGATAAACTGTTTGATCAATGTTCTTATTCTTTTTTCGAAGCAGTGTTGTTGTTTTTCATCTTCATTTGCTCGTTCTTTTACTCTTATATAGTTTTAAGTTGTTTGTTTTCTAGCTTGCTTATTTTATTTGAATAGAAGGCACTAGGATTCTTCGGAGAGATGAGACTATGATTTCGGTTGGAGCTTGCATGACAAATTTGACCTAAAATAGGATGAGATTAAGCAGTTACATTGAATTATCACCATGTTCTTAAACTTTTTGACGTAAAAGCTCTTAAAAACCTGCACCCGGAGTGCCTTCAATTTCTAAGCAGGTTTTTCTTTTTGCTTTTTTGTGTAAATACTTTTTATTAGATGCTGTCCATGCAAAGTTTGGATTCCAATCAGCAATACACAAAACTCTCTCTCACTGTGCATGTGTAGATCATGTTTGCAGTTACCAAGCTTAAATTTGTATCGGAATTTTAAATTTACAGCAGAGCTTAATTCATATTTTCTTTCCCAATATGAAAATTCCTTTTTTGACCCAAAAAAAGGGGACAGTACAGATATTGGTATACAGAGTTAAAAATTATACAATGCACTATTTAAATTCGTATTTTTCCCTTATATTCGTTCTTCAAGCAATCATCGTGTTCCACTTACATTCTTCACAAAAACAGGCAAACCATAACTCCTTTGCGCGTCAGCCATCAAACACCCCTTATTCCTGTACATGACATACGATCATATGCAGAAGAAACAAAAACATAAACAGAAATGTCTGAAAAACTTTTATGTATAGCGCATTCGATATGTCTGAAAAACTTTTATGGACAAACCAACACCCAAACAGAAATGTCTATTCACGTTCAGTTCATCTCCGAAGATATAATCTCGAGCTCAGCCCACCACAATGGGGACACTTTCGGAGTCGCTCCATCTGGTGACATCTCCGTAATTTCCCTCAATTTGCTCGCAACCTCTCCCATTGTGGGTTTCTTCTTCAATTTGGAATCAATACAGGATCTGATTACCTCACATAATGCATCTACACTTTCTTCATTAAATGATTCAAGGGTTGGATCGATCAATTCTTTCATGGGACTCTCCTGATTCAAGTAGGGCGAAGCCCAGTTCACAAGCAAGCCACTTCCATCCGATACTGGAAACCGGCCCGATAATATTTCCAAGAGGATTATGCCATACTTGAACACAACACTTTCTGGGTCTGACGATAATGAGTCATCAGAATCGGTAGCCTTTCTTTCTTGTTCTTCATTCCAAAAATCAAGATCCGAGACCTTGGCGGCAAAATCGTCTGTTAGATAAATGGTTGATGTGTCGAGGTTTTTGAGAATGAAAGGGGGGCTTAGCTGGTTCATGTGCTCTAAACAGTAGGCTATTCCCATGGCTATTCTAAGGCGTGTTGGCCAATCTAATGATTCGGTTTCTTTAACTGCAACAAGCAACAAATATCATGGGTCACTTAGTCACACAATTTTAGCTCTACATTATATAGCGTAAAATTCTACATGGCTTAGAGAAATGACTATGAATGTAGAAAGTATAGTCATGTGTAATCGTATTGAATGAATGACTTTTTTCGTTTTTTTATTCCCTGGAAAGAAGATATAGATTTCCATGTCCACTTACTGTGGAGATGCTCGAAAAGTGTCCCATTAGGAGCATACTCGAACACCATCATCCTGGTAAACGGCTCTTCCTCCTCGCAATACCCAATCAGGTTGACAAAATTCTTGTGGTTAACTCTAGACAAACTTGTGACCTGAAACCACAACAGAATTCTGAAAGGTTGAACTTTACATACACATAGTTGCTATGATGCAGAAAAAGTATCGTTTAAAACCTTCTTTCTAAACTGGGATTCGCATTGTTTGGACCAATCTTTTGCGGATTTTATCCTGCTAGCTATAACTGCTATCTCAACTCCACTTGACAATGTTCCCTTGTACAGCACACCATCAGATAATGAACCAATAATATTGCTGAAGTCTTCGCAAGCTGATTCCAGTTCTGACCTTTTAAGTGCAGGCACACCTTCAATATTTATTTATCATTTCATGAAGTTAGATAAGGAAATATGAAAGCTAGTTACAGCCTTACTCATTCAAGTTTTACTCGAATACAAAGTGAATCCCTATAGCTTAGAATCTTGCTCTTATAGGCCTCCTTTCTTCAACAAATGTACCAATTAAGTCCACCCTTATCTGACTGTCTGCCGTCTGGGAACTAAACCAAAGAAGCCAACTCAAATAGGCGCAATATTTACGAGAACCTAAATTATAATTTAATATCTAGAATTTTGAATTTATACCACAGTAGTCTTTACAATTAGATGCCATACCTAGACAGGATGGATGTGAAGCATGATGACCAATATGGTATAAATGCAGAGCTTTAGGTACCATACCTGTAATTTAGATTTTCTCCATTTTCTAATCTTATCTGCTATCTATGAGACAGCTGAGTGGGCACCTGCGATTCGATTCCCAAATGGCTAGTAATGAGCGGACTTCATTGGTAGGCTTAATAAACTGCATGCCCATGACAGCGAGACAGATTAAATTGGTATTTGACCCAAGCTTCGAGTATCAAAAACATGATTTACCCAAAACTCAAGCATATTAGGAGCGAGAGAGAGAGAGAGAGAGAGAGAGAGAGAGAGAGAGAGAGAGAGTAATGCATGATCTTAATTGAAAACCTGTCACAAATGCTTTCTGCAGTTGCCCACTTAGACCGGTAGCCCAAGGGCTAACAGTTACTACATTGCTGGCTCGGCAACATAGAAGAAATGGTGCCAATATAGCGAGAAGTAAAACCCCTGCTGCTACTGAGGCATAGATAGGCCAAATAGTTGCATGTTTTACGTTAGAAGCGGCAATAGGAGGCGGATTTAGGTTAAATGAAGGTGGAAAGGATATTTGTGCAGAAGGCTTTGCTGATGATGGGAATCCTAGGGGTCGAGATGTAGGTAAGAAGGGTGGAGTTGAGGGGGAATGGATTAGAGATGAGATTGGTGCTGGTGATGGAGGAATAAGGATATTCTCCTTATTATGGCCTTTTCGGTGTTGCTTTCCCATGAATGCTGGGGCTGGTGCTGGTGATGCGAGCACTTTCACCTGACGCTCTACGTCATTACGTTGTCCGCCTTCATATGCACGGCCAAGCTGAAGAAATCTCCGTATATTTGGAATTCGAGTATTCCTAGCATGGAAAAGTATGTAAAGGCTTAAGTTATTCTCTGCTTGTTCCAGTGACACCTTTAACTCATGCAGGTAAAATGTTTGATTCATTAAAGAGATACCAATTGCCAAATGAAGACTACAACGAATGTAATTTCAAGATCGAGGAATGTGACGTGAGAGGAAAATTGGTCGTTCTCTGCTCAGCAGAAACAGAGAACTTTGATAGACAAGTTCTGAAGAAACAGTTCACACAACCTCCAAAACCACGAGATCATATTAGTGTGACAGATTTGAAATCACGAAGTAAATGACTTCCATTTACTACCGGAGCCAAATTGAGATGCATACAAGGAATGATAAAAGAAAATTACTTAGGCTTCCATGCAAGAATATGTGAAAAAATGTGAAACGACCATTTTACTCCACAAGCTTAAACTATGAGAGATATTTATATTCAGGACTCTTCTTAGAGAAAATTAAATAAAGCTCGAAGCTTGACAGGACACCAACTTAGAACTTTCTACTATAATATTACGCTATATAATGTAAAACAACTGTTATTTCTCCAATAATTAAAGCTATCAAAGAACGATGCTTTTAATATTTGCATTCAACAGAATAAAGGAGGAATTCTTATTTCACACACGGGGAATAAATCCATAAAAACAAGTTAATCACTGATACACATATGTTCATCTAATTGATGCAGGACTAATATTATGTGTAAGTGTTCAAATAATTAAGCTAATTATTGCAGTGTCATCTATGTTACGTGTACATTACCTAAATTCCTTTCATGTTCTGTTGATTACTAAATGTTTAATGTATTAAATCATATAAAAAAACAATAAATATTTATTAAGAGGCACGTGCAAGAATATAAGCAGATATAAAATTAACATTTCATGGGAAAAAAAAAAAAAAAAAAAACATTATAATCACAAATCGAGTGAGCTCAAGTGCCTCCTCCACCTCAGCTTGCGACAAACTCCGCTCGAATCCATCCCGTCTTTCTAGATCTGAATCCATTCTACATTCAAAAAGATTCAAGTACAAATCCTTTTCAAACACAAATCACCCGAATCCAACCTAAATAACAGTAAGACATTAAATTACCATACCTTTCTATCGTCAGTAGCGCACAGCCAACCCAGAACAGTGTTAGTATAGTTTTAACACCTTACCATAGCTTTTCATCTAAACCCTCACAACAACACGGATGCAAAAAAAAAAATGGAGGTCGAGGCTAGCAAATGGCATGACAGAAACAATATAGATTGAGGATGGAGCAAGAGCTCGAAGAGGCGCATGAAAGGATTTTAAGCTTTTCTTCTTTCCTATCTATTTATAGAGATGGAGTGGTTAATATGGTTAGGGGTTATCGGGTTTTATTAATTATTATTATTTTTTTGATTCTAAAATTTTTGGTTGGGGATTTTTGAGGTCGATAGGTGGGTGTTCTCAAGAGTTGAGTGGGCTTTTTTAAGTTGTTTGATGAAGGTGTTCGAACGGTTAAATGACCCCTGTGTTTTCTTGCCGATACGATGAGGGAGAAAAAAAAAGATATTTTCTTTTTGAGTATGATTAGCATGTCGACCGTTTCACGTGCGCATTTTACGGGCATAATAAATAATTATTCGTTATTTTTTTTTTAAAAAATAATATTTAGCTAAAGCGAGGAATTTGCTCGGTACCGATTTAAGAGATAGTAAGTATCCTAAAATCATTAGTGTTGACAATTATTTGTTTTGACGGTTTTTAAAATATAATAGTTTAACTCCTTAAGTTTGTTTTAAAAAATTGATGGATGGAATATATTGCCCTTTGTTACCCCATAAAGAAAAAAAGTCAGAAGTTAATTATAGGACTCTTGAGTTCAAAATATTGTTATTTTTTTTTTAAATGTTCAGAATTTTGAGGTGCTTTCTTGTTTGGGTTTAGTGTAATTTCCTGTTTCGTGAAGTGTTTTAAATTTTTGACTTCCAAAATATGCAAATTAAATTGCTTTTTTGGCAGATTCTAAATTGGGACAAAGAGTGATGTGTTAGAGGAGAAAAAATAATTAGCATTGGAATATAATAGATCAAGATCAGTAGATATCGTGGATAAATAGAATTTATTATGTTTTTGGCACCTTCAAACTCCACTTTGTTAAAGGCTGCATTTGACTATCCAATTGAAATTGGCATTATTTTATTTAAGATATTCAAATGAGTTCAAATACCTTGCGATAACATGCTTGTTGCTCCCGCCACGTCATTACAATCTTTATGATTCCTTCCAGAGTGTCATTGATATTTTTTGTCTCACATTAACAATTAAAGAAATGTTTATATAAAATATTGTCAAAAAATAATTTATAAGGTAGCATAATGTTTATCAGTTATATATATCTCGTAAATATATATATATTGTATATATTATTATTATTGTTATTATCTGTTACCTCTCTCCTCTAATCTTCCTTC
>NW_017892231.1:6201-6564 GCF_001540865.1 Ananas comosus | reverse complement strand
GGCGAAGACGGTTTGCTGATCCGACGAGCGAGTGCGGAGTTATCGCCGAATCGGGTACTCGAGGGCTCGCTTCGCCCCGAGGCGTTAAAGCGACGCGCAAAGACCACAACGTCGAGTCTTCTACCATCGCGGCATCGCTAAGAGGTGGGTGGTGTCCATCCCGAAGCAATCGGGCTCCCTTCTATGTCTTAGTACACGTCGATCCTTGCATCTTGTGTTAGTGCATTATAGGATTATTGTGCATCGCCTTTCCTTATGCTTTCCTTGATGATATCGTAGCCTGCATTGATACTTGATATAGTGGATTGATAAGGATTGGGTCGAGACTTGTGAATCCTATAGTGCAGAGAAAGTGATGGGCTC